>NW_026249697.1:0-10651 GCF_019703515.2 Myxocyprinus asiaticus
AATGAACGCCGACAAGCGCATCAGAATCGGAACGGTCGTCTAGATGAACGCCGACAAGCGCATCAGAATCGGAACGGTCGTCTCGATGAACGCCGACAAGCGCATCAGAATCGAACGGTCGTCTAGATGAACGCCGACAAGCGCATCAGAATCAGAACGGTCGTCTCGATGAACGCCGACAAGCGCATCAGAATCGGAACGGTCGTCTAGATGTAACGCCGACAAGCGCATCAGAATCGGAACGGTCGTCTCGATGAACGCCGACAAGCGCATCAGAATCGGAACGGTCGTCTAGATGAACGCCGACAAGCGCATCAGAATCGGAACGGTCGTCTAGATGAACGCCGACAAGCGCATCAGAATCGGAACGGTCGTCTAGATGAACGCCGACAAGCGCATCAGAATCGGAACGGTCGTCTAGATGAACGCCGACAAGCGCATCAGAATCGGAACGGTCGTCTCGATGAACGCCGACAAGCGCATCAGAATCGGAACGGTCGTCTAGATGAACGCCGACAAGCGCATCAGAATCGGAACGGTCGTCTAGATGAACGCCGACAAGCGCATCAGAATCGGAACGGTCGTCTAGATGAACGCCGACAAGCGCATCAGAATCGGAACGGTCGTCTAGATGAACGCCGACAAGCGCATCAGAATCGGAACGGTCGTCTAGATGAACGCCGACAAGCGCATCAGAATCGGAACGGTCGTCTCGATGAACGCCGACAAGCGCATCAGAATCGGAACGGTCGTCTAGATGAACGCCGACAAGCGCATCAGGAATCGGAACGGTCGTCTAGATGAACGCCGACAAGCGCATCAGAATCGGAACGGTCGTCTAGATGAACGCCGACAAGCGCATCAGAATCGGAACCGGTCGTCTACGATGAACGCCGACAAGCGCATCAGAATCGGAACGGTCGTCTCGATGAACGCCGACAAGCGCATCAGAATCGGAACGGTCGTCTAGATGAACGCCGACAAGCGCATCAGAATCGGAACGGTCGTCTAGATGAACGCCGACAAGCGCATCAGAATCGGAACGGTCGTCTAGATGAACGCCGACAAGCGCATCAGAATCGGAACGGTCGTCTCGATGAACGCCGACAAGCGCATCAGAATCGGAACGGTCGTCTAGATGAACGCCGACAAGCGCATCAGAATCGGAACGGTCGTCTAGATGAACGCCGACAAGCGCATCAGACGGACGTCTCGCGAAAGACATCAGAATCGAACGGTCGTCTAGATGAACGCCGACAAGCGCATCAGAATCGGAACGGTCGTCTCGATGAACGCCGACAAGCGCATCAGAATCGGAACGGTCGTCTCGATGAACGCCGACAAGCGCATCAGAATCGGAACGGTCGTCTAGATGAACGCCGACAAGCGCATCAGAATCGGAACGGTCGTCTCGATGAACGCCGACAAGCGCATCAGAATCGGAACGGTCGTCTCGTAGATGAACGCCGACAAGCGCATCAGAATCGGAACGGTCGTCTAGATGAACGCCGACAAGCGCATCGAGGAATCGCGAGCACGGTCGCTCGTCAGATGAACGCCGACAAGCGCATCAGAATCGGAACGGTCGTCTCGATGAACGCCGACAAGCGCATCGAGAATCGGAACGGTCGCTCTAGATGAACGCCGACAAGCGCATCAGAATCGGAACGGTCGTCTAGATGAACGCCGACAAGCGCATCAGAATCGGAACGGTCGTCTCGATGAACGCCGACAAGCGCATCAGAATCGGAACGGTCGTCTAGATGAACGCCGACAAGCGCATCAGAATCGGAACGGTCGTCTCGATGAACGCCGACAAGCGCATCAGAATCGGAACGGTCGTCTCGATGAACGCCGACAAGCGCATCAAATCGGAACGGTCGTCGAGAACGCCGACAAGCGCGTCGGAACGGTCGTCAGATGAACGCCGACAAGCGCATCAGAATCGGAACGGTCGTCTCGATGAACGCCGACAAGCGCATCAGAATCGGAACGGTCGTCTCGATGAACGCCGACAAGCGCATCAGAATCGGAACGGTCGTCTCGATGAACGCCGACAAGCGCATCAGAATCGGAACGGTCGTCTCGATGAACGCCGTCACGCGCATCAGAATCAGAACGGTCGTCTCGATGAACGCCGGCACGCACAGTCACGCAGTCATTTCAGCGTTTTGAAGTCTGGCATCCTCGCGATGCGTGGGGCCTCTGTGTAGGTCAGGAAGTACATCAGAAGAGGAGGTTGTCACCTCACATGCCCACTGCCATAGGGAATGGAGTCCTTCTCCGGGTGAGGAGAATGAGTCATCCGGTGAGTTTCTCGTTGTACCAGCGATTGGTATGGTTGCCTCAGTTTGAAGACAATAATAAGATTGTTTTACAATTGAATTTCTGGAAAGTAGCCATACCCTGCTGTAATACAGTCATTTAGAAGCCCTTCAGAGTGGGCTGATGTAAACACTTAGGTTGTTTAAAGACCCTTTCAAATGCGGTAGGACAGTTCAACCGCCCCAAAGACTGCGTCCTAGTACCGTCCACGTGTTTACTGTGTTACTGTAGTGTTACACTTGAACTATATGTTAAGTCAGGCTGGTATTTCGTCTGTGATTAATCCATCGTTGGTCAGATGGATGGAGATATTGAGGTAAGTTTTAGAGGACAGACCATTACATCCCCAACACTCTTGTTTTCAAATACCTTGCAACAGGTTTGTGGAAATAGAAGACAGAACTTTCCAAACCGGTTCATACTGTGGCCTGTAAGTAACAATGGTTACAAAGTAAGTCATTAACTTAAACTCAAATGTTTTAACCAGTACTTCTTGCAAATAATGTTTTTATAAATATGTGAATGAGATGGGCTTGTCTTATTTCTGCTCCAGAGAAACAGGTAACGTCACTAATGATGTGAACTCTCCAGAACATTCTGCACAAGCTGCAGATGTTACACATCACAGGACATCTTAAAGAGTATTAAGGAGGAAGACCACCAGCTAAGCAGTACAGTAACTATTGTACACTCTTTCAGCCCATGATGACTAAAACTGATCACTGATGTATGGCTTCCACTGTTATTTATTTTGTTTGTTTTGTGTTGTCTATCTGACATTAGTGAGCTTCTGGAGAGATTTCTACCAGTGTGAGTCTTCAACAAGATCACTAGAGTCTGATAAAGTACTACACAGACGTGTCAAGGAATTTGGCTACAGTTGTCGTATTCCTCTTGTTAAGCCACTCCTGAACCACAGACAACGTCAGAGGCGTCTTACCTGGGCTAAGGAGAAGAAGAACTGGACTGTTGCCCAGTGGTCCAAAGTCCTCTTTTCAGATGAGAGCAAGTTTTGTATTTCATTTGGAAACCAAGGTCCTAGAGTCTGGAGGAAGGGTGGAGAAGCTCATAGCCCAAGTTGCTTGAAGTCCAGTGTTAAGTTTCCACTGTCTGTGATGATTTGGGGTGCAATGTCATCTGCTGGTGTTGGTCCATTGTGTTTTTTGAAAACCAAAGTCACTGCACCCGTTTACCAAGAAATTTTGGAGAACTTCATGCTTCCTTCTGCTGACCAGCTTTTTAAAGATGCTGATTTCATTTTCCAGCAGGATTTGGCACCTGCCCACACTGCCAAAAGCTCCAAAAGTTGGTTAAATGACCATGGTGTTGGTGTGCTTGACTGGCCAGCAAACTCACCAGACCTGAACCCCATAGAGAATCTATGGGGTATTGTCAAGAGGAAAATGAGAAACTGGTCCTACTAAGTATTTCTACCAGCGCAAGTTTGACTTCTTAAACAAAATCACCACCATCTCAGCCATTATAAAGTACTAGAAATAACCTCTGATATTTCTGAAAGCTCCTGCTGCTCATGATTCAGTCAAACCCAAAACCCACCTGAAACAAAGGACTTTACATCCCTACAACATAAAAGAAATGATGAATGTTTTGTGAATTAATCTCTGTCAAATGAAATTATGAATATATAGTGCTGGAGGAGAATGGTGAGAACACATTTAATTTCAGTAATCTCAAAATGTTCAATAGACCAGACTTCATTAGAAAGCCTCGAAGGAAAGAAATAAGAAATGAAAGTACTTTTGTTGTGGGGCTGGAATTCCCCTTCTGAAATGAATTACTTCTGACACGTCATATCTCATGAGTTCACTGAAGACTGTTCATTGGATGGAATTATATCTGGCCAATCAAAATCTGACATCTGTTAAGACACATCCCATTCACATGGCTTATATATAGACCTGCTGTGTCGGCATGTCTTCAGTATGACTTGCTCTAATGTTCTGAGAAACCTGTTATACAGGTTTGTGTCCATGAATTCCCCTAAAATCCCATTACAAAAGCTTCCCCATCCCAGTTTATTAACACAAACCAGTGTTTGATCCATTTGAAGACAGACTCTCCTGCCTGTTACAACAAAAGCAGTTCATACAAACATCATTTATGTTTAATCTAATGCTAGTGCTAATATTTTATGAGCACTACTGGCCCCACCTACTTATTGGGAGTGGGGGTGCAGTGTACAAGTTATGGGACACACCCAGAAAAGTTAAGGGCCACCACAACAAAATGTATTTCAGTTCAATACAAGGCTTACAGGTGCATCTCAATAAATTAGAATGTCATGGAAAAGTTCATTTATTTCAGTAATTCAACTCAAATTGTGAAACTCGTGTATTAAATAAATTCAATGCACACAGACTGAAGTAGTTTAAGTCTTTGGTTCTTTTAATTGTGATGATTTTGGCTCACATTTAACAAAAACCCACCAATTCACTATCTCAAAAAATTAGAATATGGTGACATGCCAATCAGCTAATCAACTCAAAACACCTGCAAAGGTTTCCTGAGCCTTCAAAATGGTCTCTCAGTTTGGTTCACTAGGCTACACAATCATGGGGAAGACTGCTGATCTGACAGTTGTCCAGAAGACAATCATTGACACCCTTCACAAGGAGGGTAAGCCACAAACATTCATTGCCAAAGAAGCTGGCTGTTCACAGAGTGCTGTATCCAAGCATGTTAACAGAAAGTTGAGTGGAAGGAAAAAGTGTGGAAGAAAAAGATGCACAACCAACCGAGAGAACCGCAGCCTTATGAGGATTGTCAAGCAAAATCGATCCAAGAATTTGGGTGAACTTCACAAGGAATGGACTGAGGCTGGGGTCAAGGCATCAAGAGCCACCACACACAGACGTGTCAAGGAATTTGGCTACAGTTGTCGTATTCCTCTTGTTAAGCCACTCCTGAACCACAGACAACGTCAGAGGCGTCTTACCTGGGCTAAGGAGAAGAAGAACTGGACTGTTGCCCAGTGGTCCAAAGTCCTCTTTTCAGATGAGAGCAAGTTTTGTATTTCATTTGGAAACCAAGGTCCTAGAGTCTGGAGGAAGGGTGGAGAAGCTCATAGCCCAAGTTGCTTGAAGTCCAGTGTTAAGTTTCCACTGTCTGTGATGATTTGGGGTGCAATGTCATCTGCTGGTGTTGGTCCATTGTGTTTTTTGAAAACCAAAGTCACTGCACCCGTTTACCAAGAAATTTTGGAGCACTTCATGCTTCCTTCTGCTGACCAGCTTTTTAAAGATGCTGATTTCATTTTCCAGCAGGATTTGGCACCTGTCCACACTGCCAAAAGCTCCAAAAGTTGGTTAAATGACCATGGTGTTGGTGTGCTTGACTGGCCAGCAAACTCACCAGACCTGAACCCCATAGAGAATCTATGGGGTATTGTCAAGAGGAAAATGAGAAACAAGAGACCAAAAAATGCAGATGAGCTGAAGGCCACTGTCAAACCGGGGCTTCCATACCACCTCAGCAGTGCCACAAACTGATCACCTCCATGCCATGCCGAATTGAGGCAGTAATTAAAGCAAAAGGAGCCCCTACCAAGTATTGAGTACATATACAGTAAATGAACATACTTTCCAGAAGGCCGACAATTCACTAAAAATGTTTTATGTTTTACATCTTATGATGTATTCTAATTTGTTGAGAGAGTGAATTGGTGGGTTTTTGTTAAATGTGAGCCAAAATCATCACAATCAAAAGAACCAAAGACTTAAACTACTTCAGTCTGTGTGCATTGAATTTATTTAATACACGAGTTTCACAATTTGAGTTGAATTACTGAAATAAATGAACCTTTCCACGACATTCTAATTTATTGAGATGCACCTGTATAATACTTTAATCTTTCATTAAAATAAGATAAGATGTCTCCCTCTGGTGGTTGGATGAATAAGTGCCATTTAAGACCACGAGAAAACACAAGTTGTGAAAATCAGATGTAAGCCTAATCTTTAAAGTATGCAAGTTGCATGGACTATTTTTATGTTGACAGCTTGACAATTGTTGTCAAAAGTTTCATTTAAATCATTAAAGAAAAAATACTGCAGGTAATGGGAAGATAATACTAAGAGGCAGAGGAAATAATAAAAACAGTATGAAATATACTGTTCTGTATCATGGAAAAATATTGAATAACATTCCACTGATCAGGTGAGTTTCCTTGAGTCATCAACAATAGAAAGGGTGCACAAATACAAAACTTTACCCTCCACTCCCTGTACTCAAACTTTCATGTCATAGAATCTTTATGTTGTCCATACTGTGGCCTGTAAGTAACAATGGTTACAAAGTAAGTCATTAACTTAAACTCAAATGTTTTAACCAGTACTTCTTGCAAATAATGTTTTTATAAATATGTGAATGAGATGGGCTTGTCTTATTTCTGCTCCAGAGAAACAGGTAACGTCACTAATGATGTGAACTCTCCAGAACATTCTGCACAAGCTGCAGATGTTACACATCACAGGACATCTTAAAGAGTATTAAGGAGGAAGATCACCAGCTAAGCAGTACAGTAACTATTGTACACTCTTTCAGCCCATGATGACTAAAACTGATCACTGATGTATGGCTTCCACTGTTATTTATTTTGTGTTTGTTTTGTGTTGTCTATCTGACATTAGTGAGCTTCTGGAGAGATTTCTACCAGTGTGAGTCTTCAACAAGATCACTAGAGTCTGATAAAGTACTAGAAATAAACTTTCTGATATCACTGAAAGCCCCTGCTGTTGCTTTTTCAGTCAAACCGGAAACCCTCATCATGTGATGCAAACAGAACACGAAACATCACAGATCACCTTCATGTAGCCCGTCATTCTTTTCAGTCTCCTTCTGTCCCCCTTCACTAAGTTTCAAAACACACATGTCCAACAAAGATTGTGACTAAGCACAAATCAGAACCTACAAACATAAAACCACACAATCGAAATGCAGTTCAATGTCTTCAGTATGACTCGCTCTAATGTTCTGAGAAACTGTTATACAGGTTTGTGTCCATGAATTCCCCTAAAATCCCATTACAAAAGCTTCCCCATCCCAGTTTATTCACACAAACCAGTGTTTGATCCATTTGAAGACAGACTCTCCTGCCTGTTACAACAAAAGCAGTTCATACAAACATCATTTATGTTTAATCTAATGCTAGTGCTAATATTTTAGGAGCACTTCTGGCCCCACCTACTTATTGGGAGTGGGGGTGCAGTGTACAAGTTATGGGACACACCCAGAAAAGTTAAGGGCCACCACAACAAAATGCATTTCAGTTCAATACAAGGCTTATAATACTTTAATCTTTCATTAAAAGGTAAGCTGTCTCCCTCTGGTGGTTGGATGAATAAGTGCCATTTAAGACCATGAGAAAACACAAGTTGTGAAAACCAGATGTAAGCCTAATCTTTAAAGTAATCTTTGGACTGTATTCTTTCCTTCAAACCTTGCTTTCATCCACATTAAAGTTAAATATTGCATCTAATCAGATCAAAGGTCAATGCTAGTCATGTCTGTATTACTTCTGTCTGTCCTGATTGTGTCTTTTGTTGATTTGTTTACAATCAATTTATTTATTGTAGCATTTAGTTGTTAAATCGACACATATTTTTCATAGTTTAAAGGCATTTCATCACTTGTAGGGTGATGACTGCATCCCAAACACATATCAAAGGGTTAGTTTAACCAAAAATGAAAACTTATTGTCATGGAACAAAATAGGAGAATTTCTGAAGAAACTACAGTTCTTTCCCATGCAACAACAGTTCATAATGACAACAATTGTCAAGCTGTCAACATAAAAATAGTCCATGCAACTTGCGCACTTTATTCCAAGCAGGGACTAAAAATGAAATGTATTTCATTTCGTTTCGTTCAGAGCAAAAACTCTATTTTTTTTCATTCCGGTTCAGAAGTTCCGCAGCCTCCTCTCCAAACGGTAACCGGTTAGAACTAAAAAGAACGGTTAATAACGTTCTTTTTATAGTGACAGGACTCAGTGAATGTCCTTGAGTGGCCCAGCCAGAGCCCAGACTTGAACCCGATTGAACATCTCTGGAGAGATCTGAAAATGGCTGTGCACTGACACTCCCCATCCAACCTGATGGAGCTTGAGAGGTCCTGCAAAGAAGAATGGGAGAAACTGCCCAAAAATAGGTGTGCCAAGCTTGTAGCATCATACTCAAAAAGACTTGAGGCTGTAATTGGTGCCAAAGGTGCTTCAACAAAGTATTGAGCAAAGGCTGTGATTTTTATTTATTTATTTATTTTTAATACATTTGCAAAGATTTCAAACAAACTTCTTTCACGGTGTCATTATGGGGTATTGTTTGTAGAATTTTGAGGAAAATAATGAATTTAATCCATTTTGGAATAAGGCTGTAACATAACAAAATGTGGAAAAAGTGAAGCGCTGTGAATACTTTCCGGATGCACTGTGTTTATATATATATATATATATGGTATATAGAAGGTGCTGTCTGACTGACAACCAACCAGGTAAATCTGTAACTGATGTTTATATTATACACTATCATTTTCTTTTTTTTTTTTTTCTTTCTTTTTGGATTTCTCAAAATAAAAGTTTCATTTAAATCATTAAAGAAAAAATACTGCAGGTAATGGGAAGATAATACTAAAAGGCAGAGGAAATAATAAAAACAGTATGAAATATACTGTTCTGCGTCATGGAAAAATATTGAATAACATTCCACTGATCAGGTGAGTTTCCTTGAGTCATCAACAATAGAAAGGGTGCACAAATACAAAACTTTACCCTCCACTCCCTGTACTCAAACTTTCATGTCATAGAATCTTTATCAAACATACAATATTACACATTCCAAAATGAACAGATAGAATGGGGGAAAATGGCAGAGGGATAAAAGGACATTTTTGCTATTGTTAGTTGATGAGAAAACACATTCATGTTTTATCCAATTGATTAACTTTGTTTATGACAGGGAAATTAAGAAGAAAATTGATCGGACCTCCTTTAGGGATTCTTTGTATTCTCCCACATTAAGTTTTGCTTTCAGTACAAATTTATGATTGCCCACATCAAAAGATAAGCAAAAGAGGCTTTTGATGGTTAAATTTGAAGTTACAGTTTCACAGAAACCTTTGGGAGCATGTTGTTTTGTTATGATGTGACAGTTCAT
Organism: Myxocyprinus asiaticus; assembly: GCF_019703515.2. Lineage (NCBI taxonomy): Eukaryota > Metazoa > Chordata > Actinopteri > Cypriniformes > Catostomidae > Myxocyprinus > Myxocyprinus asiaticus. The sequence goes on from NW_026249697.1 coordinate 9,498, forward strand.
ACTTCACATAGTATGTATGGCAATGGTTTTACAGTTTTGAGAAGTGACAGTGAATTTATGGGTTTACTGTTTTATTTGTGTAGCAGGATGAACCTCATTATGTTAGTAAGTGACACGTGTAATAATTTCATTTTGTACAGCAGGGCCTCACTCATAAAGAACTTTCTTTGGTTTTCCAATAGCTTCCATTGTAAGGAATCACACCTAGAAAACAATGATCGTATATCTCCATTTTTAATCTTTTGATTCAAATGAATTAAGAATGTCAGGCATTATATTGAACCAACTTGAAAGTCTTTAAATGAATGTTATTAAGCTGGAATTCCTCTTCTGTACATATTTATTTATGACGCATCATATCTCCTGACTTCACTGAAGACTTGACTTGCCAATGAAAATCTGTCATCTGTTAAGACACACCCCATTTATATGGCTTATATATAGACCCGCATTTTGTGCTTGCTCTCATTTTGGACTGACTTCGAGGGACAGAAGGAAGCCTGGAGCAGGATCAACCGTTCTTTAGTTATCTTTTTTGTAAGCTTAAAAAATCGTAAAAATGCTTGGTGAATCACCTGAATTCACTGCGGTTAATATTCCTGACGACCCCGTAAAGCCACCAGCCTTGTATTTTCCAAAGATATGGCAGTGGTTTGCTCGTGTGGAAGGCGTATGCTCGCTTATCACAGCTGTATACAGTTTTGGTGTAGGTGTCGACCACTGTGTTCAGTTGTACAAAATTGCGTTCAGCGGCAGACTACTTGTTTCAGCTGTGTACCACATTGGTTCAGGTATTTACAAGTTTATTCAGGCAGCAAGAGATATGATTCGCAACCATACCAATCGCCGGTGCAACGAGAAACTCACCGGATGACTCATTCTCCTCACCCAGAGAAGGACTCCATTCCCTACGGCAGTGGGCATGTGAGGTGACAACCTCCTCTTCTGATGTACTCCCTGACCTACACAGAGGCCCCACGCATCGCGAGGATGCCAGACTTCAAAACGCTGAAATAATTCAATGGCTCCATCCTTGTGTCAAGCCATCGCGTTTGACGTAACATCGATTTTCTTTACTTACATTTAAAAAATTCCGAAATAAAAATATAAAATGACGTTCTGTTTAGTGAGTGTTTTTATTTAAATGGTTGTCT
>NW_026249698.1:0-10636 GCF_019703515.2 Myxocyprinus asiaticus
AATTGAATGTCGTGGAAAAGTTCATTTATTTCAGTAATTCAACTCAAATCGTGAAACTCGTGTATTAAATAAATTCAATGCACACAGACTGAAGTAGTTTAAGTCTTTGGTTCTTTTAATTGTGATGATTTTGGCTCACATTTAACAAAAACCCACCAATTCACTATCTCAAAAAATTAGAATACATCATAAGACCAATAAAAAAAACATTTTTAGTGAATTGTTGGCCTTCTGGAAAGTATGTTCATTTACTGTATATGTACTCAATACTTGGTAGGGGCTCCTTTGCTTTAATTACTGCCTCAATTCGGCGTGGCATGGAGGTGATCAGTTTGTGGCACTGCTGAGGTGGTATAGAAGCCCAGGTTTCTTTGACAGTGGCCTTCAGCTCATCTGCATTTTTTGGTCTCTTGTTTCTCATTTTCCTCTTGACAATACCCCATAGATTCTCTATGGGGTTCAGGTCTGGTGAGTTTGCTGGCCAGTCAAGCACACCAACACCATGGTCATTTAACCAACTTTTGGTGTGGGCAGGTGCCAAATCCTGCTGGAAAATGAAATCAGCATCTTTAAAAAGCTGGTCAGCAGAAGGAAGCATGAAGTGCTCCAAAATTTCTTGGTAAACGGGTGCAGTGACTTTGGTTTTCAAAAAACACAATGGACCAGCACCAGCAGATGACATTGCACCTCAAATCATCACAGACTGTGGAAACTTAACACTGGACTTCAAGCAACTTGGGCTATGAGCTTCTCCACCCTTCCTCCAGACTCTAGGACCTTGGTTTCCAAATGAAATACAAAACTTGCTCTCATCTGAAAAGAGGACTTTGGAACACTGGGCAACAGTCCAGTTCTTCTTCTCCTTAGCCCAGGTAAGACGCCTCTGACGTTGTCTGTGGTTCAGGAGTGGCTTAACAAGAGGAATACGACAACTGTAGTGTCTGTGTGTGGTGGCTCTTGATGCCTTGACCCCAGCCTCAGTCCATTCCTTGTGAAGTTCACCCAAATTCTTGAATCGATTTTGCTTGACAATCATAAGGCTGCGGTTCTCTTGGTTGGTTGTGCATCTTTTTCTTCCACACTTTTTCCTTCCACTCAACTTTCTGTTAACATGCTTGGATACAGCACTCTGTGAACAGCCAGCTTCTTTGGCAATGATTGTTTGTGGCTTACCCTCCTTGTGAAGGGTGTCAATGATTGTTTTCTTGACAACTGTCAGATCAGCAGTCTTCCCCATGATTGTGTAGCCTAGTGAACCAAACTGAGAGACCATTTTGAAGGCTCAGGAAACCTTTGCAGGTGTTTTGAGTTGATTAGCTGATTGGCATGTCACCATATTCTAATTTTTTGAGATAGTGAATTGGTGGGTTTTTGTTAAATGTGAGCCAAAATCATCACAATTAAAAGAACCAAAGACTTAAACTACTTCAGTCTGTGTGCATTGAATTTATTTAATACACGAGTTTCACAATTTGAGTTGAATTACTGAAATAAATGATCTTTTCCACGACATTCTAATTTATTGAGATGCACCTGTATATATATATATATATATATATATATATATATATATATATATATATATATATATTGTGTGTGTGTGTGTGTGTGTGTGTGTGTGTGTGTGTGTGTTATGGTAATGAAATGAGATTTCTTGTTTTACATTAAGGTTAATCAGAATTCAAGGGAAAATGTATTGAATTGTCGTGAAATAATGCAAAAAAATGTTTAATGGCTCTACAAATAGACTTCATTCTTTAAAGGGGTCATAACATGCATTTTTTATTACTTTAATATGTTCTTTAGGTTCACTTATAATTTTAGCTACGTTTTTTTTAACAAAATACAGTCAAAAATTTGTAAAACATGATCTTTTTCCACCCTCATTCTGAAATGCTTGGTTTTGGTGCTGTTTCTATTTTAAGACTTGACAGTAAACACCCACTGTTATGATTGAATCTCTGTTCTTGACTGGCCTGCTCTCTCATTGCCATCTCACTGTTCACCACTACTGGGCAGGGCTGCAGCAGTGATAAGGTAAAGTAGGTGTTGATATGTTGTTGTGGAGGCGGTCAGATACAATTGTCTACCACAGTGTGACATCACAATGTGGAGGAAGTAGAGAATGAGTGGTATCGGCAGCTTGGTTTCAACAAATACATTCTTTTGCAGTAAGGAGGACGTTTTGATATCTGAAACATACAATACGTTTTATAGTACAATGACCTCTTATATGTTAAAAGATTTGATTTTGATGAGTTGATTCCTCATGTCATGACCTCTTTAAGTGAAATAAAATGTCTCTCTCTGAATGGATTGTTAATTGATTTCTGATATGTCATGCCACGCTAAAGGAAGTTCTGCATGTCAAGTACAACTTTTCATTCAAGAACTTTGCCGATTATGGTTTGCAATTTCCCCAGATCTCTAACCCCTTTAAACCACACCAGCACTTCCAATTCCCTGGTTCCTACTAAGTAATTGCTTTAAGTATTACACTGGCAATGTGTAAGCAAGCCAGTGGGAGATCACTTTCAGACCATTTATGATGCTCGACAGTTGGTGTGACTCGCTTTTCCCATACCGGCCTCTTCGCATGAACTCTCTGCCGTGCCCTTTTGCACTGCTCATATTCACCATTTCTGTATTAATTACAGCTTGCACAACAGGTCACATGCACAACATTCTCACATGGACCTGCTCACCCTTCACATTCATTACCCTGAAAATGTCACTTGATGGACTAGTTGTGCTCTTTCTTTCCCCCGCTCTGTTTTCTGCCTGGTTATCCTCTCGGTCATCCATTCATTTGAACTTCATTAGATGAATAAGGAAGTGTTTTGTGGCAGTGTCGGCTGGAAGTCTCTTTGTGTACTGTTATGGGTGTTGGGATTCTGGATTCTTGTGGTCCACTCTGTTAACTGTTTCAACACATACTTGGCTCAGGCTTCTGTTAAACTTATGTTTTGTGACTGATTTCATTGTTCCACATACAGTAAATTTTCCCCAGCTGTTTTGGTAAAGTGAAGTTTTAAACCATTTTTTACAAAAATACTGGATAAAAGCTGGGCTTTGGCGTACCCTAGTTAGTATTGTTACAATTATCGCTCTTCGGGTTAGGGATTGGAACAAACTTCAACCCTATTTTGCTGCGTAACTTGTCTCACACCATTGTTATGGACATGGATGATACCTCAAATTAAGTTGTTAATTGTTGAGGAGAGAGTTCTATTACTTTTCTAACCTATTAAACTTTTGATTTTTGCCTAGTGGACGATAAATCAGGTAATTCACATCCACTCAAACCATTTATATGCATCAGATTAACACTTGCTGTATGGGTTCTTATGACTTGGGCCACACTGAACACCCTAGCAAGCAATGACCCAATCTGCTTTAGCAACCACATAACTACAGACTTATCACACACAGAACACCTTTATTAACCACATAACAATGCTCTGGTAAGTAGCAACCATCGACAACACCCTACCATCATGGAGGTGAGTTTTGCATGGGCAAGCACCACTTAGATTTTGTTCAGAAAATGTACAAATCTAGTTTGTTTTACTTAATGTTCAACTATAGGTGTATAGTGTTGTCACAAAGATCACGTAGAGAATCTCATCTATTTCTGGGCTCATTGGCCTGATGATTGTGTGACCTTATAGTGTTGAAAGGATGAGATGTAAGCTTAGATAGTGATAATCTTTTAAGCCAACACAAATTTAATTACTGACGGGCAAACAGACTGATACTGCCTAGGTTTGGAGCACTCTGTAACAATAAAACGGTAGCTTTCAAACTTTTCCAAAAGACATCGCTTTTATATTTCATTTGTCATGGTCGATCAGGCCGTCCTTTTCATCATTATGCCGATAAATGTGATTATGCGAATACTTTGCTGAAAAGCCATGTTCCCTGTTTTCTTTTCTGTTATTGTTGAGAGTGATTTATTGCCATGGATTATACATGAAAGATATCTCCTTGGGGTACCTCTGAGTGCAAGATCAAGACAGTCATTTAATTTCCTGTAGGCTAGGGTTATGTATGATCTAGAGTCATTTCTGGTTACATTTGAGGTTTAGGAAGCGTTATTTTCTCTGAATAACCTTTCAAGTGACAGGGAAGTTCAATTAATGTTTTCTCTCTTTCTTTTTCCGGCCTGCCTCCCTTCTGTGAAACACCTCCTCTGTGACTTGCCTCTTTTAAGGTAAGATATTATATTACTTGCTAATAGTACAATTACTGAATTATTACCATGTTGCTCGTGCTAATGGAAAAAATGGTTATGCATTAGTCTTTGATTTTGGAGTGCAATGTGACCTGGACATGTTTTTTTTTTTTTTTTTTTGTGAGATTCAGCCACATATTTAAAGGAAATAAAAAGAAATTTTATTTTGCATGAAGAAAATGAAGCCTTATACATTTTGAAATTATTTGCACGACAATTAAGTACAGTTTACCCCCAAATTCTCAGTACAGTAATGTTGTCTGGATGATTTCATTTATATTTTTTGTAATTCCTAATGGGGGTGATTTTCATTAGATATTCGCTACTGTGAAACCATACTTTTTCAAGTATTGCGTTAAAATTTTGTAATAAAATGTATTTTCTTTTATTTAAATCAGCATCAATTACTGTAAAGTCAATCAGAATCAGAATCAGAATCAGCTTTATTGCCAAGTATGCTTACACATACAAGGAATTTGTCTTGGTGACAGGAGCTTCCAGTGTACAACAATACAAAAACAATACAAAAACAGCAGCAAGACATAGATAATAATAAAAAATAAAAAATAATTATACACATACGTACAGACACACACATACATACACACATACACATGGGTAGTGCAAATCTAGTGCAATCTGTTATGTACAGTGCAAATACAAATCTGTTATATACAGTGCAAAAATGTTTTGTTTTTTTTTTCAGAGGAATGAAATGGCAGAAGAGGTTGGATGTGTTGGATAAATATAAAAAAGACTAAACTGTGTATTGCACATAGTTATTGCTCAATGGGGCAATTTAACTGTTCATGCGATGGATAGCCTGAGGGAAGAAACTGTTCCTGTGCCTGACGGTTCTGGTGCTCAGAGCTCTGAAGCATCGGCCAGAAGGCAACAAATCAAAAAGGTAGTGGGCAGGGTGAGTGGGGTCCAGAGTGATTTTTCCAGCCTTTTTCCTCACTCAGGTCCTGTGAGATGGTAGTGCCCAGGAATCTGAATGACTCCACTGCTGCCACAGTGCTGTTTAGAATAGTGAGGGGGTCAGTGATGGGGTGTTCCTCCTAAAGTCCACAGTGATCTCCACCGTTTTGAGCGTGTTCAGTTCAAGGTTGTTTTGACTGCACCAGACAGCCAGCTGTTCAACCTCCCTTCTGTATGCAGACTCACGTCATCTCGGATAAGGCCGATGACAGTGGTGTCGTCTGCAAACTTCAGGAGCTTGACAGAGGGGTCCTTGGCGATGCAGTCATTGGTGTAGAGGGAGAAGAGTAGTGGGGAGAGCACACATCCCTGGGGGGCACCAGTGCTGATGGTACAGGTGCTAGAAGTGAGTTTCCCCTGTCTCACAAGCTGCTGCCTGTCCGTCAGAAAGCTGGTAATCCACTGACAGATAGACATGGGAACAGAGAGTTGGTGTAATTTATTCTGGAGTATAGCTGGGATGATGGTGTTGAAAGCCGAACTGAAGTCCACAAAAAGGATCCTTGCATATGTACCTGGTCTAGCCAGATGTTTCAGGACATGATGCAATCCTATGTTGACTGCATCATCCACAGACCTGTTTGCTCGATAAGCAAATTGAAGGGGATCTAGAGAGGGTCCAGTGATGTTCTTCAGGTGGGCCAACACCAGTCTCTCAAATGATTTCATGACCACAGACTACAGGGCGACAGGTCTGTTGCCATTAAGTCCTGTGATTATTGGTTTCTTTGGGACAGGAATAATGATTGAGCATTTGAAGCAGCATGAGACTTCACACTGCTCCAGTGATCTATTGAAGATCTGTGTGAAGATGGGGGCCAGCTGGTTACCACAGGATCGAAGACACGCTGGTGAGATGCCATCTGGGCCTGAAGCTTTCCTTGTCTTTTGTTTCTGAAAGATGCAGCTCGCATCATCTTCACAGATCTTAAGTGCAGGTTGAGTAGCAGGAGGGGGAGGAGGGGGTTGCAGGAGGTGTTGGTGTTTGTGTGAAGTGAAGGTCAGAGTGGGTGTGGGGTGTGAGATTGGGCCTTTCAAATCTGCAGTAGAACACATTCAGGTCGTCAGCCAGTTGATGGTTCCCTACAGGGTTGGGGGTAGGAGTCCTGTAATTTGTGAGTTGTTTCATGCCACTCCACACTGATGCAGGGTCATTAGCTGAAAACTTGTTTGACCAGCGCACTGGCTCGTCTCCCTTGCCTGCGTCTCTTGAACAGCAGAGCTGCCCCTCCAACTAAAATGTCTAGCAAAATGTCTGAATATTCAAAAACTGGGAAAATATTGTCTGGTATATGCTGTCGAATGTTCAGCAGTTTGTCTCTGTTAAAACGGACTGGAAAAAGATTACTAAACACAGGACAAACAAACAAAAACAACAAAAGAACTGAGGAGCTTCACACCGAGGCAGCCATCCGTGGTGCCATCATGATGTCCAACAAGTACAACCATGTCGCATAAATGCTTTACAATTTAAATAATGCCTTTTTTTTTATTTTTATTTTTTTATTGACAGTAATGAAAATAATAGTATTAGGGTTAGTATTAGGGTTACATTACGATAATGAGAATTGGAGAGAAAAAAATAATGTCTAACTCATGTCACAATGCAAAAATCTTAATGGTCCTACCAAAAGGATTAATTTGCTTAAAGCAAAATATATTTCTTTCTTTTGATTTTGGGGTGAAATGTAACCTGGACATGTTCTTGACATATTTCATGAGATGAACTTGTGTGCTGCACTTCAATTTTGAGTGCATATGACATGAACATCATGAATTGTAACATTTTTAATCACACTGGGCTAGAGAGACACAATCACACACATATAGACAAACAGGGGCAGACAGATCAGACAACCGTTAAGTTTACGAGCTCTCAGAGTTTGGTTTTCTTCTTAATGCTGCAAATCTGGTTGTGATTTAGCAGCTCACTGAGTCTCTTTTGATTCTGTCCATTAGCTGCCTGTCTTTCTAAACACAAGCATCTGTGAGCTTCATGGCCAGACTGCCACTCTCTGAGAGAGAGTGGAGGCCCACCACGCTGTCTACTGACCGGTGTCAAGGACAGGCCTGCAGAACAGTGGCAGCTACCTGTCATCCCCCTGATTTGTCACATTAGGCAGGAGCTCATGCATTAGACTGGAGCAGCAGGGACTAATGAGAGACAAACCTGACCTTTAGTACACTCCCTTTACTCTGGAAGGGTCTTTTTTTCCCCCAATGCTATATGTATACACTAAATTAATGCCTTGAGGGAAATGGTGATTTGCTGTTGAATTTGTTTTCTTGGTATGATATTAAACGCATTAGCTAGCAGAAACCCAATTGGAACATAAAAACAGAAGGGAGTAAGTATTATATTAAGATAATCTCCATAAGCTAGCTTTTGGTGGCAAACATAGAGGCTCTAAAAGTGAAGTGTGTCATTTCTGTGCCACTATCAACACCAAACAGAATTGCAAAAATGATGTCTGTTTTCAGACTAGTTTCAAACCCTCACCTTGTCTTTATTGTTTGGTCAAACAGGTTGTCCTGCCCTAAACTGATGCCATTGGTTGAGCTAAAATTGTTACCGCTGGTCGGTTGGGCTGCTCAAACATATCAGATCATTTGATGCTTGTGGTGGTAATTACTGCTCTCCGCTGATTGCATTGTGGTGCAAAAACACCACTGGACCCAAGAGATTTGTGTGGTCTGTGCTATGATGCAAGCAGGGGTTTGGAAAAAGCTGCAGCTGTCAGATACACCACCTCATTTCTGCTTTTGTGCTACCTTGACCACTCAATAGCCTCCTAGTAACTATGAGACAGTAATGGATAGGTTGGACCATAACCTTACATGCTGGACTTGTTCCAGAGTTGTAGTGGTGCTTGTTTGTGTTCTTTACCACAGGTTCACAATCACAGTGTCGGAAGCCATTAGTCCTCAGTGTAGGAGGCCACCTAACACTGGCCGCTTAGAGCCACCTGTATCAAGAATTTCCAACTGCACAAATGGCACTAGTGACTGAGCCAGAGGAGTGCTCATATGTCATCAACACATGCCTGTCTGTGAGCCACACGATCTGACGCTGGCTGTGCTGTATGTCACATTTGATAAAAATACAATTTAAGCCCATTGCTGTCATTTGGCAGTATCCATTGGCAGAGGAAAGCACAGAGCTTATTTGACAGCCTGTGTTCAGAAAAACAATGTTCTTAAAGGTCACCAAATAAATTATAAAGATTTATGACTAAAACACATATTACCATACCAATGTTTTTGTGTCAAGCTGGGATACGTTTCCCATACAACGACGTAACTCACTGCTTAACCATCATAGTATGATACATTGTTGGAGAAATGAACTAGGTAGTCATGACAACATGAGTTGTCATTAATGATGTTATGCAGGGGGTGGAGAAATTACTTCTGCGGGTATTAATTTATAGTTGCTCATTTACATGTACACCAGAAAGCTCTTTAATGTGCGAAAGCTGGTGAAGACACGGAAGCGGGGTGCACTGTGTAATGTGATGCATTGCACTGTAATAGAGGGTTTCCATCTACATCAGATTCAGGGGTTCCCCCGGAGTGCTTGAGCACATATGCACATGCTCACTATTCCAAAACATATAAACTGCACTTATGTGTTTACATAAACACACAAAAGTCATGTTCTCCAATGGAAACCATGTGTGATAATGTGCTTTCTATTAACAGCCTTTAAATGCTTTAAACAGCCTTAACGTCTCATAAATGCATGTAAACATGGTCAAAGTGTTGACATTATAATATATATATATATATATATATATATATATATATATATATATATATATATATATATATATATACAGGTGCATCTCAATAAATTAGAATGTCGTGGAAAAGTTCATTTATTTCAGTAATTCAACTCAAATTGTGAAACTCGTGTATTAAATAAATTCAATGCACACAGACTGAAGTAGTTTAAGTCTTTGGTTCTTTTAATTGTGATGATTTTAGCTCACATTTAACAAAAACCCACCAATTCACCATCTCAAAAAATTAGAATATGGTGACATGCCAATCAGCTAATCAACTCAAAACACCTGCAAAGGTTTCCTGAGCCTTCAAAATGGTCTCTCAGTTTGGTTCACTAGGCTACACAATCATGGGGAAGACTGCTGATCTGACAGTTGTCCAGAAGACAATCATTGACACCCTTCACAAGGAGGGTAAGCCACAAACATTCATTGCCAAAGAAGCTGGCTGTTCGCAGAGTGCTGTATCCAAGCATGTTAACAGAAAGTTGAGTGGAAGGAAAAAGTGTGGAAGAAAAAGATGCACAACCAACCGAGAGAACCACAGCCTTATGAGGATTGTCAAGCAAAATCGATTCAAGAATTTGGGTGAACTTCACAAGGAATGGACTCAGGCTGGGGTCAAGGCATCAAGAGCCACCACACACAGACATGTCAAGGAATTTGGCTACAGTTGTCGTATTCCTCTTGTTAAGCCACTCCTGAACCACAGACAACGTCAGAGGCGTCTTACCTGGGCTAAGGAGAAGAAGAACTGGACTGTTGCCCAGTGGTCCAAAGTCCTCTTTTCAGATGAGAGCAAGTTTTGTATTTCATTTGGAAACCAAGGTCCTAGAGTCTGGAGGAAGGGTGGAGAAGCTCATAGCCCAAGTTGCTTGAAGTCCAGTGTTAAGTTTCCACAGTCTGTGATGATTTGGGGTGCAATGTCATCGCTGGTGTTGGTCCATTGTGTTTTTTGAAAACCAAAGTCACTGCACCCATTTACCAAGACATTTTGGAGCACTTCATGCTTCCTTCTGCTGACCAGCTTTTTAAAGATGCTGATTTCATTTTCCAGCAGGATTTGGCACCTGCCCACACTGCCAAAAGCACCAAAAGTTGGTTAAATGACCATGGTGTTGGTGTGCTTGACTGGCCAGCAAACTCACCAGACCTGAACCCCATAGAGAATCTATGGGGTATTGTCAAGAGGAAAATGAGAAACAAGAGACCAAAAAATGCAGATGAGCTGAAGGCCACTGTCAAAGAAACCTGGGCTTCCATACCACCTCAGCAGTGCCACAAACTGATCACCTCCATGCCACGCCGAATTGAGGCAGTAATTAAAGCAAAAGGAGCCCCTACCAAGTATTGAGTACATATACAGTAAATGAACATACTTTCCAGAAGGCCAACAATTCACTAAAAATGGTTTTTTTATTGGTCTTATGATGTATTCTAATTTTTTGAGATAGTGAATTGGTGGGTTTTTGTTAAATGTGAGCCAAAATCATCACAATTAAAAGAACCAAAGACTTAAACTACTTCAGTCTGTGTGCATTGAATTTATTTAATACACGAGTTTCACAATTTGAGTTGAATTACTGAAATAAATGAACTTTTCCACGACATTCTAATTTATTGAGATGCACCTGTA
>NW_026249699.1:0-10596 GCF_019703515.2 Myxocyprinus asiaticus
CATAATTGATATTGAGGCACTAAAAACATTTTCTCGGCATACTCTGATTGATCACATGCTTTTTCTAGACAGACCAAACTTTTTATTGACAACGTACTGAATTTGATTTCAGTCTTTCTCCTCTTCAACCAATGGTGTTGCTGGGCCGTTAGCGGTATCGTACCATAGAGAACATTAAGAGACACCTCCCACAATGTTAAAATGAGTTAGCAGAATGCTGATTGCGAAATAAGTCATCTTTGTTTCGGCATTGCTTTAAATAATAGTTTTAACAAGGAGAATTCTAGGTAGCCTAGCAGACATTTCACATACTCACGGTTTTCTTTTTTGGATGTAAACTACAGGCCTGTTTGAAAGCAAATCTGTTCTGATGTGAAATTGTTCAGGGGTTTTTGCTTTATCATGAGGTAGCCAAATGGCTGATTCGTAGCATCTTGATAGCACACCATAAATAAATAAAAAATTGTTTCCAGGGTACATTTGCTTACCCAGCACATTCATCCAATTGCTATCCTGAGGGTTTTTAAACCATATTAAATCATTTGTATTCAAACTAATGGTTCTGCTGGATTTGCCTTGAAAAAAATAATTCTGTACCATATAAATGGCACTGAGGTTTCTGTGGTGTAAAAACCTTTTCCACTTCGACATTCACACTTGCCTCCATCATGTCATCAATTCTCAGCAAGTTAGTTTTATTTAAAGGCAGCAAATGGTCATCATTCAGAGATTGAGGTATTCCTTCCACAAATGTAATGTTATACAATTTATACAATTCATCATAACGGTTGCCAGTGATTATAGATTAAGTCCTCGTGGTCACGTAGTGAGTCGCCTCAATCTGGGTGGTGGAGGATGAATCCCATCTGCCTCCGTGTCTGAGACCGTCAACCCACGCATCTTATCATGTGGCTTGTTGAGCACGTTGCCACGGAGACATGGAGGCTTCATGCCATCCACCATGGCATCCACGCTCAACTCACCACTTGCCCCACTGAGAACGAACCACATTATATTGACCAGGAGGAGGTTACCCCATGTGACTCTACATGGATTCACTCAGCACACCCTGGGATTCAAACTAGTGAACTCCAGAGGTGGTAGCCAGTGTCTTTACCACTGAGCTACCCAGGCCCCCAGTGTTGTTGAATTTGAAGGACCACTTAATACACATTAAAAAAATTTGTTGAAGTCTAAAATCAAAACATTAAATCTCATGCACACCGCGGTAACTTAAAAGCTGATCAGTTTCCATAAGCATTGTGTAATCAGGGAGAAGCATGCGTTTTTTTATAAACTACATTGTTAAACTTAACAATTGACTTGATTTGGAATGTGAACTTTTTATTTGGCACAATGCTATCTATGTAAGCACAGTGTAGTACTAGCGGGAAGACTAACAGCTGTACATCATCGCACAATTAAGATAGGTAACTCCTAGCCAATCACATGTAAGCCAATGCTTTATAAGTCTGCTCACAATCTATCACATTGCTGTTTCAGTGTGCTAACACAGCAACATCATTCTACAGCACTACACCCACAAGGACAAAACCAAACTCGAGGAGTATATACAAAAAAAAAAACGCATGGCTTTTCCTATTGCAAAGGCATTGCACAACCATGCCAGAAATATTGCGCATTTCATGTCAAATCCAGGTGTTCACATCTCTTCTTTTCCCCCTCTTTTCCAGAATGAACGCATAACACAAGACCTGGTTCGTACCTGACTGGGTTGTCTCTTTTGGGGGTAGTATTCTACTTTCTCTCTCTTTTGGGGTAGGCTCCTTGCCCCTGCCTCCTATCTCCGGCAGGATATGACGGTTCGGAGTACAACATCTTCGGACCGCCAGACGGGGCTTACGCCAAAGAGAGACATTACATTTCTGTTTTATATTCATCAAATAAATGTCATCTTAAATTTCACTCAAGTCTGTGAGTCTTCCTGATAGAAGTATGGGCCAGGATGTGACAAGTGCTGTCTTGCGATGTTACATAGCTGTCAATGAGCCCAATCAGAGTGTCCAATCTAATAGCTTTGGAATTTTCAGCATTCAGTGTTATCCCCTTAGCCTTCATGCAAACTTTACCCATTGCAGTCCTTTTAGGATACTTGTAGCAGTCGCTATCATTGCAAACGGAGCATACATATTTACAGTCATGATTGTCTACATCTATACCCTGTGTAACATAATTTGCACACATATGCCAACCCCATAAATGCTTTCAGATTCTTTATCATGTAATAATGACTGTCGTGGAAGTACAGAAACACTTTCTTGGGGCGTGGTTCATCAGAAGTTTTACATTTCTCTATCATTCCATTACTCGACCTGTGAAAGATCAAACAATGTTTACCTAATGTATGCTCAAACTTTGCAACATCATTAAGACCTACCCTGTCCATATCTGGGTTGAGAAAATGTGCTAAACAAATGGAGAAGCACAGGTTGTTCAAAGTATTGACAGGGCAGAATAAAGACATCCTTTTCCCCCGATCACATCATTGTGCACTATATCAACAACCTTCCTACGAACCCCTCCATTCTTTAGTCTTGCTATGGATGTGTAATTGCAAATGGTCATCGGCCATCATATTTGCATTACTTTGCATAATTCTTTCACATTTTTCTATGAAACTGTTCTCATTGTATTGATTACCAGGCGACAATACAACAAATGATAAAGCTACCCTCACCACCCATCTGTTTGGACAATGACACTCTCTCTGACAACGCATTCTGCACAAATATAGTGTATGCGACCAAATCTGTAGACATTATATCCATCAAAGTTTTGTGTATCTCAAAATCATTGAAATTTGGTCTTAGGGCAATTGTGTGTTCACCTACAACACCATCTCGAACCAGTGTCAACATTATTCTGACTTAAACCCGTATGGGAAACTGCAGAGTCAGTTGTTGGTTCTGTAGAATTATTTAACTTACGACAACCGGTCTGTACTGAATCAACAACCAACTGAACCATACATTTTTATCATTTCTTCTAGTTTTTCACACAGATTCGAGTGGGTGGGCTCTTACACTTCTACATCTGTGGCGATTAGGCCATGCAATGTTGAATTATGTGATGGCTCTATTGAATTATTTGAAATTTTACTGACCTGGTAGTTATTAGAATTTGGTGTTATGTAATCACAATGTGTTTGTATAATATTCTCTAATCTAGCATATGGATTCAAATAGTCAGGCCCTAAATCCACAAGTTATTAATCAATTATGGTCTGTAACTGGTCAGCAATAGACAAATTATCATATCTAGCTCTTACAGAAAGCCTCTGTTCATTGTCTGGTTGACAGCCATGCAAATAATCATGTGAACGTAGTCTTTTACCATCCATTTTGATAATTTATTTCAATTATTCTCCACTGATTACACAACGCTTAAATGTGATGACAAAACACTAAATCAATAAACAGATCTACAATAAACAAAATATAAAAAGTCCACAATCATGAAACACTACTGACAGCAAAGCACCAGTTATGTAAATCAACCCAAAACACAAATACAAAATGATAGCTGCAACAGTGCATTCTTAACACAAACATCCGTAAAACACCAATAAATCACAATCTATCACCCCATCTGACAAAATTGAGGTTAGATAAAAGCAATACCATGAGTTGACATTCTCTGAAATCTTCCCAGACCACATTGCCAATTTTCTTCAAAAAGGTCAGAATTGCAGCTAACCCGATCGACAAGGAGTCCGATTATCCATCCTTATTCTTCAGAGTTAGTCATCATCATAGACACATCCATAGAGTCTTTGGAGAGTTCGGTGATAGCGTTCAGTCTCTCATCCTTTCTATGATCATGTTTGTGTGACTCTAACAAGAAGTTCTAGTTGAAGATTTGTTGGCAGTGTGTTCAATAATCTGTGCTGGCTCTTCCACAATGGGGGCAAGATCCTGATGATTGGTGTCGCTAACAGCAGTAAGCAACTCTGTATTGCACACAATTCTCTCTGAAACCATGCGGTCTGCAGCGGAAATCAATTCCTCATCATCATTCATAAAGTCATCTGGAACCACAGCAACTGGTGTTGACAGAAACTCCTCATGAACATTCATACAGTCTGATGAGGCTGGGACATCAGCATTGTTTGACAATTGCTTCATGCAAACTTTAATTGAAACTACCGGCATCCCAGGCCCTCAATATGGCATCATCCCAGTTCGCAGCATTACCCTCATCGCTCAATCAGTTGGTAGTGTACAAGTCTATCAAGCAAACAGAAGAATAAGCTTATTACTACATAACAAAGTACTTCAAAAATGTTAATTTAACTTGAAATTGATACTCACCAACTGATTCATTCAACGTTATTGGAGCCCCGCAGTATCAAAGATTGATTGTTGCTCCGGCTTTCAGATACTCGCTCACGCCTTTTTGCCCCAAAGTGATCTTTTGCTCTATACCTCGATACTGGGGGAAAACTCATGATCTGATGCTTCGTGAAACTTTAGGATTAGAGTCGAATGCCACATACCGCCTGCGTGAACAGGGTGACATGGCGGTCACTGAGGGTATGACAGACCCACTCTGGAAACCAATGAGGCTACATCAACAGCACTAGGTGAAATGTCTGAGAGAGAAATCCCAGACTATTTAAGTTCTCTGTTTACCTGCATTCAGTGTGAAGTCTTGTTCTGCCTAGTCTGCAATTTTGAGAGTTATTGCCATTCCCGTTCTTTCTGTGTTTTTGACTCTTGCCTGTTTATCGTATTTCCCTGCCTGCTTGTGAGTTTTTGGACCTTTTGCCTGTTTTTTGGATTACCCCTCTCTCTCTCGGATTTACTTGGTTTGCATTTCTTGGACTGTCTCCCGTGTACCGGACCCTTGCCTGTTTTGTCATTTATCCTTTTATTTGCTACTTTGTACTGTTCATACCTTTATTAAACTGCGCATGGATCTCAACACAACTGCCCCGGCGTCTTCTCTACAGAAGACTTAGCCCAACTTATGCAGAGTTTACACTACATGATTTTAGGCCCAATTTTCACTCGCTGACAGTTTGTCTGTGATATCCTCAAAAAGCCCGAAATCATAGGCAAATTGGAGCTCGCTTCCATGAGCGACGAATGCAATGTATGAATTATCAAAAGACACAATCTCAGTGAGATATCTAGAATGTTAAATATCTGGACCTGTCTGCGATTCCAAATCGTGAAATGTGTTTTGAATGAATACAACTACAGCGTTGACCTACAGCCAATGAGAGAGCAGGGCACGGGAAGTTTCAGTGGGAGGAGTCCTAATGTACCTGCGGTACAAAGAAAGTCTCATTGGACCGAAGAAATGGAGGAAAAATTAGTGGAACATTGGCAGGAGCACCAGTACCTATTTGATGTTTCCTCTGAACTGTACCACAACTGGGTGGAGAAAGAAGTGTTGGAGAGAAATTGCCAATTCTCTTGGACAGTCAGGTAAGCAAATAGGTAGATTTTTCAGTAGGAGGTACTTTTTCATATTGTAACCAATAAAATGATTTACACATTATGTAAAGGTGATTAAAAACCATACACATCATATTCTGAAATGCATAACTTGATCATGCATTTTGTTTGTGCAATTCTCTTATCACTTCTCACATGTACTCTGTTGTGAAACATAATTTGGAGTCCAGGCAGAGTCGTTGGGGATTCGTCAATAGTAAAATGCTTTGTATGTGTTCACCCGTTCACGCCGATTCCTCGTGTAATTTGAAAACCCTACGACTTCCGTGACAAGACAGACAGTTGTGTAATATGAATGGTACCACAATCCGACGTCTTTGAAAGTCGTGTAGTGTGTAGGAGGGATTAGATCCAGCAGCCTTCCAAATGTTACACAAGCTTGTTGCAGCACAAGTAGAAATGCTTACCAGTCACCATCAGCAGCTGTGCAAGCTCACCTCTATCACGGAAGAACTCTTTAAATCCGTGCAGCCAAAACCACAGGTATCTCCGATGAGTTTCCACAAGCGTCGTCAGGTAACTTTATTGACCTGGGTCTCACCACGAATCTAAACATGTCTTTTGTTCCCTGTGTCCCTCCTTTGCATGTATCAGCACTAGACGAACGACCTCTGGGGTCCGGCAAGATTTTAAAAAAAATTAAAAACACCCGACCCATCCGTCTTCAAGTAGGACTTCATTATGAGGAGATTCAATTTCTAATCACTCATTCTCCTAAGAACCCGATTGTTCTTGGCCTGCCATGACTGAGACTTCACAACCCTGAGATCTCATGGAGAAATGGACAAATCACTCATTGGATTGCTTCCCGTTTCCAGTCTTGCCTCAACCTTCCTGAACCCATCTCTCTTCCTTCTGTAAGCACCATGACCCTCCTCGCTGAGGAGACGTCGATCCTGCCACATTATTATTTGGATCTCCAGAAGGCATTCAGCAAATCAAAGGCTACGCAACTTCCTCACCATTCCTGTGACTGTGCCATTGACCTTCTGCCAGGCACCTCTCCACGTGGACGAATATACCCCTTAGAACCTGAAACTAAAGCTATGGAGGGTACATATTGGAGTCCCTAGAAAGAGGGTTCATTCGATCATCCACTTCTCCTGCTTCTTAACTACAAAGAAGAAACCAGCAGAAGGACGGGGGTTTTTGTCCATGCGTTGACTACCGAGGCCTGAACACACAGTCACCATCAAGTATTGCTATCCTCTCCCTCTGGTACCAGCAGCATTAGAGCAGTTACGATGCGCCAAGATCTTCACCAACTGGATCTTCGTAATGCCTACAACTTAATCCGCATTTGGGAGGGGGATGAAATGGAAGACTGCTTTTTCTACACACACTGGCCACTACGAATACCAATGATGCCTTTCGGACTTTCCAACAGTCCATCTGTCTTTCAAGCCTATGTAAATGAAATTTTTCGTGATCTTATTGGCAAATGGGTCATTGTATACATTGATGAATTTCTGATATACTCTTCCCTTGATGAACATGTTCAACACGTCAGAGTGGTGCTCAACCACCTTGTTCAACACCAACTGTATGCCAAGATGAAGAAATGAGAGTTTCACAAATCAACCATCTCTTTCCTGGGATATGTCATCTCCCCAGAGGGAGTCACCATGGACTCTAAGGTGCAAGCTGTGCTGAAGTGGCCACTACCTGTGTCTGTCAAAGAACTACAGCGCTTCCTTGGTTTTGCAAATTTCTACCAAGTTTCATCTGAGGTTTCAGCACGGTTGCTGCTCCACTCACCTCTTTTCTCTGTGGAAAAGCTCCGAAACTGATCTGGACACCTTCTGCTCATCAAGCCTTCGATGATCTTAAATGACGCTTTACGACTGCACCCATTCTCTATCATCCAGATCCCACTCAACCCTTCGTATTGGAAGTGGGTGCCTCCGATTCAGGAGTAGGTGCAGTGTTCTCTCAATGACAAGGATCTCTCGCCAAACTCCATCCCTGTGCCTTCTACTCATGCAAGTTGTCAGCTGCTGAGAGAAATTACGATGTCAGTAACCGTGAACTTTTGGCCATGAAAGTGGCTTTCGAGGAGTGGAGGCATTGGTTAGAGGGAGCTCGTCATCCTTTCCTGGTGATCACGGATCATCGCAACCTGGAATACATTCAGACTGCTAAACGACTAAATTCCCGTCAAGCTCGATGGTCTGTTTTTCTCCAGATTAGATTTCACCCCGGCTCCAAGAACACCAAAGCAGATGCCCTGTCCCACATTTATGGGTCTACTAACTGCAACAACCCTGTGACCCTCATAATCCCACCAACCCTCTTTGTCGCTCCCATACAAATGGGACATTATGGCTGAAATCACCCAAGCTCAGAATCAAGAACCCAGTCCCACTGACTGCCCTCCTGATAAAGTCTTTGTTCCCAGATCCTTGCACAGAGTTCTTCAGTGGGTTCATGACTCGGCCTGCTCCGGGTATCCAGGCGCACAAGCTACTTGTAGGTTAGTGCAAAATGGTTTTGGTGGGAGAACCTAGTGACAGAGGTCACTGTTAAAAATTGCAATGTTTGTGCCACCACTAAATCTGTTTGACAGCTTCTGTCTGGTCTCCTTCAGCCCCTGCATGCCCCTCGTCATCCTTGGTCTCATATCACAGTGGATTTTGTCATGGATTTACCCAACTCCCAGGGTTTCACTACCATCTTAACCATGGTGGATCGTTTTACTAAGGCTTGTAGATTAATCCCTCTGCCCAAGCTCCCCTTGTCTATGGAATGTGCTGAGAACCTGTTCCAGTATGTCTTCCACTTCTATGGCCTAACAGAAGACATTGTCTCTGACCATGGTCCTCAATTCACCTCCCGAGTCTGGTCTGCATTCTTCAAATTCCTCAACGTCAACTTGAGTCTAACCTCTGGATATCACCCTCCATCTAATGGACAAGCTGAATGCCTTAATCAAGACCTAGGTAAATTCCTCTGAGCATACGGTCAAATGAATCAGCACGACTAGAGCCGTTTCCTTCCCTGGGCCGAATATGCTCAATTCCCTGTTCAAACCAGCCACCAGAACCACTCCTTTCAAGTGCATCCTAGGTTTTCAACCCCCACTCTTTCCTTGGTCCGGGGAATCATCCGATGTACCTGCAGTCAACAACTGGATGCAGTGCAGCGAGGCTATCTGGGGTCAAGCACACGTCCACTTACAACATGCTATTCACCGACAGAGGGAGCAGGCCAATCTCCATCAGTGACCTGGCCCCAACTATACTCCAGGGCAATGGTTTTGGCTGTCAACCCGAGATCTTCAGCTCCCATGCAAGAAATTAAGTCCCAGGTATGTTGGTCCTTTCAAAATCATTCATCAAATCAATCCTGTGTCCTTCAAGCTACAACTCCCTGCTAATTAATGTTTCCCCCACCTTTCATGTCTCCTTGCTCAAACCTGCAGCGCCTCCGAGAGAGGAGGGCTCTCAAGACCCCCAGAGACCCCTTCCATTCCTCATTGATGGAGAGGCCTTTCGGGTACACGAGCTCCTGGACTCTCGATGCCGGGGTCAGACTATCCAATACTTGGTTGATTGTGAGGGCTACAGCCCTGAGGAGCGTTCCAGGACAAACTCGGAGGACATTCTGGAACCTGCTGTCATAGGAATTCCACAACAATTTCCCTAATCGTCCCGCTCCCAGAGGTCGTGGAAGACCCCAACACAGACAACCTCTTCATGTCAAGAGCCGCTCACGGGGGGGCTCTGTTAAAGCTGCATCATCTGCTATCTCTCCAGAACACCGCCAGAGGTTTCCATCTCCGGAATTCTAGCTTTCCCTTCACGAACTACTTTTCCCATAATCCCCCGCTCGGACCAATTACTCGCTCACCTGTTTCATATTATATTTAAGTTTAAATTAAGACTATTTAAGTTCTCTGTTTACCTGCATTCAGTGCGAAGTCAGACTGCCTAGTCTACAATTCTGAGAGTTTTTACCATTCCTGTTCCTGTTTTTGACTCCTGACTGTTTATCATATTTCCCTGCCAGCTTGTGAGTTTCTGGACCTTTTGCCTGTTTTTTATTTTTTTTTTATTTTATTTTTTATTTATTTATTTATTTATTTATTTATTGGATTACCCCTCAGTCTCTCGGATTTACTTGGTTTGCATTTCTTGGACTGTCTCCTGTGTACCGGACCCTTGCCTGTTTTGTCGTTTCTTTTTATTTGCTACTTTGTACTGTTCATACGTTTATTAAACTGCACATGGATCTTAACACAACTGCCACAGCGTCTTCGCTACACTGATAATGTTATATTCCAAATTATGATAACTTATTAAACCTTATTCATGCCTACTATGGTGAAGGTTAACTTGGCATGCTAGCATAAGCTCCATGACAGCAGCATGCAAACAATACAAATTAAACATAATAGACTGCATATATCTTAGTTAAATTATTTTTGCCCTACAAGTCTGTGAATATCAACAGTAGATGCTTGTCTTCTAGAGGCCGAGATAAGAGTGGTGAACTGAAAAAATCTAAAAGACACTATATTCAACATGTTTCTCAGATTCAGAGAAATGCCACAGTGGGATGAGCTCCTCCAATAGTCTATTCAGATAAGTTCTTGACAGATAGGGGTTTTTCCAGTGGTCTATTATAAACCATTACAATGAATGTTAATAAAATCATTAAAAATAAATGTACATGTATTAAGCACAGGCAGATTTAGGCATGAGTGACATGGGCAGCTGCCATTTTTTGCATCAGATAAAACACAGAAATATTGATGACTTTTACTTTTGTGCTTTAATAGGGCAACATATCCTGGTAGATACAACTCTTAAAATCCAAAATATATCAGATTCCTTTTGATATCTGATACTTAAGTCCAAATTATATATAAAGTGACATGAAATGAGTTTTTGCTAATCATTGTCCACTCTTACCTTTTTAAGGGTTAAAGAATTGCTAATGTTTAGTTTTATGCAAAAGCACCTTCAGCAGAACCGGGTCTGCATCACACCTATAAAAATGCAGACAAGCCATATTTTCATAATCATTTATATATTTGCGACATATTTCATAAGTCTAAACATTATTATTAAGATTAACACAGTTTTTAATCCTACTTTGGTAAGGGATGTGA
>NW_026249700.1:0-10593 GCF_019703515.2 Myxocyprinus asiaticus
TTTCTTGTTAAATGTGAGCCAAAATCATCACAATTAAAAGAACCAAAGACTTAAACTACTTCAGTCTGTGTGCACTGAATTTATTTAATACACGAGTTTCACAATTTGAGTTGAATTACTGAAATAAATGAACTTTTCCACGATATTCTAATTTATTGAGATGCACCTGTATATACCAAATTGACGAGAAGAACTTGGGCTTTCAAATGATATAAATATATGTATGATTATTTAAGGCTAATCATCCTTTTTCAGTAAGATTTCACACAGCAATTTTTACAAAAATCTTTTCCGGCCATCATACTTCTTCAGACAAATGCATTTTCAACCATTTTAATTACAAGCTAGAGGGAAACTTAGAGGGTATGAAATATACATAATTTTGTGGGCATTGTAGAATAGCAGACAGATTAGAAATCTAATCTATTGTTTAAAAGTTAAGACCATTCTAGTGATTAGTGGGAAAACGGAATAAAACAAACATTTAGAATGTTAAGATGCATTTCACATGACCACTCCTCAAATACTCCTTTTGAGCACCTGTAATAATAAATTGAGATTGCATCTGAAATTGAAGGACACAAACACTGAAATATACATTTTATGTGTTCAATACACACTTTATTTAATTTGAACATTAGAATTACACACGAATTACACCGCAAAACATACAAAATCAAACTTTCAAACTATCTACAGTAAATACATTTTTAATAAAGAGTGCAGGAACAGAATATATATAAATTCATAAATACTCAACAACAGCAATACCTGTGGAAAGAAGAGAGGGAGAAAAGAGGGGAGGGGGAGGATAACACCAGTAAACTCAGCCCAACCTAGGCCTCTTAGAAAACTGGTCACACTCAGCTAAGTGCCAAGACTGAAAACAGTTATTATCACGAACCAATCAAAGTCTTTTGCCATTACATTCCGGCGCGCAACAAGCTACTTTAGTTTTATTTTCAGTCCTACTTTTCCGATAGCATAGCCAACATCCCTTAGAGGACTCTTCAAATTTAGGGACATTGGCTGTGTGGAGTGATGACGAAGGAGGGACTACAGGCTTTAGTGTATGCAAAGGGAAACTTGCGTGAATATCGATACCTCCCAGCTGACGAGCCAGGTTTTCTCTGAAATCTATCTGGGTTAAGTTCACCGGTCTACGCTCATCCCCTGGTGCTGCATGAATGTGTTGCCATTCCTTAAACAATATGAAACTATTGACGACAGCAATGTCTATGAAGTGGACAAAAAAAAGAATCTTCCACCACTTCTGAGTTTTTTGTAGGACGTCATAAGACTTTATCATTTGGTCTGACCTATCAACACCACCCATGTTTTTGTTATAATCGCTGATGACAGTGGGCTGGAGGGCTACTTTTGTCCAGTCGCCATCATTTTTTACAAACCTAGTAATTCCGGTTGAGCCATTCGCATTGTGGAAATTGGAGAGGCATGTGACTGCATGCGTGTCCTTCCACTGAATTACAAGTATATTCCCCTCAATCCTACACCACCTCATATCCCCACGAGCTGTCTTGCGTTCCCATCTTTTGATGTCTTTAAATTCTGCAGGAAATAGTTTACGATTCACCCTGCATGTCCCACAGGCATTAGTTTCCATTTCTAACAACTTAACCATAACAGCTGGGGACGTGTAAAAGTTGTCAAACCAAACATTGTGGCCCTGGTCTTTGAATGGCTGCAGTAATGATTCAACTACTTTGGTGGCCAAGTCAGTGACATGCCCATGATGACTACCTGTGTAAACATTAAAAGTTGAGAGTACACCCTGAGTCTGATGTTGCAATTACCCATAATTTAAAACTCCACCGAGTAGGCCTGCCCTTCATGTATTGTTTAAATCCTGACTGAGCTTTAGACTTGACCATATGTTCATCTTTTGCTAGATTTTGGTTAGGCTGAAAGAGCTGCTGGCATTTTTGTTTGAGGTGGTCCATAAGATAATGCAACTTCCTAAGGCGATCCTGATTATCCTCTGTGGTAGGGTCTACAACATGTAGAGCTGCTAAAAGAGCCTTGTAGCGGTCACGTGACATAAATCCCCTCGCCCACGAGCCCTGAAGTGACTTGGTTCCCCAATGACGATGGGAATCAGGGAGAATTGAAAACCCCATGTAAATAAGCAACCCGAGAAATGTTTTAATTAATCGGGGGTCACCTCCATCCAAGCTCCTTGATGGCTGGAATATGATGGACAGTTTAGGACGAGCTCCCACCCCTGACGGTTTGTAAAGCTGCATATCTCAGCAACTACAGCCTGAGTAAAAAACTGCATGAAAAAGTCAATTTCTCGCAACATCTTATTGGAGGTTGACTGCACAGCCTGACGCATGCTACCTAAGTCAATACCTAATGGACGACTAGGCTTAAATGGGAGAGGTTTTGGTGCCTGTGAATTGATGTCAGAGTTCGAGGGATAAGAAACAGTGTCAGGGAAGCATTTACGCTTTCTAGCTGACTTGGGACCTGTGCGAGAATGGCTAGCCATACCCAAAATAATAAGAGTAACAGTGTTAGTGTTACTGTGAGTATCAGTCATATGAGAAATGGAAACAAACAATACATACACATTCATACATACCCAGTTGATGGTCTTGAATGGGGATCAGGTTCCATCTCATCCTCCATCTCCTCGTGGTCCGGGTCTTCCTGCAGTATTTCCTGGTCCAGCAGATCTTCCTCCTGTGTGCTCATGCCCTCAAAAGCAGGGAGCCATAGTCTTTCCATCTCTACAACAGAAATAAAAGTACACAATTGGTAGCCAGCAGTGTGTTCTTCAGAAATCCATACACTGAATAGTCACCAAAGGCTTGCAGACTAACCAGAATGTTCAACTGCAGACAGCCCTCTGACACTTTCCTTGTGAACAGGAAGCAACACACAATCTAAAATCATGTCTCTGTGATGGATTGGTAAGGCTATCTGCTAAATTATAGAAAGATATCTACCATTTTTTTTTTATTACATGGGAAAATCAACAAGCTAGATAACATCTAACTAGCAGTCCAGATTTCAGGCAGGTCTGAACAGCGTCAAAAAAAAAAAAGGTCTGAACAGCGTCTGCTCTCTACCTCACATTACTTCAGGCGGATTTTTCACAAGCGAAAAATTGGCAAAAAAAGTTATTGATATTTAGTTTAAAATGTACATAGTATTGCTAGTTAATGTTTATTTAACAAGTTTTACAGAAACTGCCAAAAAAACAGTTTATCTAAAAAGAAGAGGCTCGCCGATGACGGTCACATTTTTTTCCAGAAAAAACTAGCTAGCGCAAATAAACGCTTCGTAACTAAAAAGGTTTGACTATCTTCCACAAGCAACAAAATTGGCCAAAAAAGTTCTTGATATTTAGCTAAAACTGTGCATAGTATTGCTAGCTAATGTGCATTTAGCAAGTTTCACAGAAATTTGCTTAAAAATAGAGGCTAGCTGCCTGTTTGATGAACGCCGACGGTCATGTCATTTTTTTCCAGAAATAACTAGCATTACTCCTACAAATAAATGCTTCGTAACTAAAACGTTTTGACTTTCAATAGACAATATTGACAACACATGTTAAATAACTTGTCTTACCTCGAAAGATTGCCTCAGTTTTCAATTTGAAGCTGTAAGTCCAACACTGGAGGTAATCTCCTGGGATATCCTCTCTGGCTCCGCCCAGGCAAATGGAGGATGACGCTAATGACGATACATTTATTATACTCGCCCAGTAACCCCTTAACCAATCATATGTGCTTTTAGCTTATATTGTCATGAGTATCTGGCAGTTTTCAGAAATAAAATTGGTGATTGGACGGCGAAGATATTGAGACAGGAACCATTGGAATAATTGTTCCCAAATTTGAATGCTCCGGCTGGAAAGGGTTAATGTTGTTAAGTAGGGGGTGGATTAATAACTTCTGTTGAGATTGAATGAATGTCAAATTATAATAGCTCATTTACTTGGATACCAGAAAGCCGTTTATTCCGAGAAAGCTGCTTAAGACATGAAAGACATGATTTACACTTGTAAGCAGCTCATTGTGCTGCAATAGTGGGGTTTCCCTCTTACATCATACTCTGGGGGTTGCCCTGGTGCACTTGAGAACATACGCACATGCGCACTCTTCAAAAACCTATAAGAATGGTGCTTCTGCATTTACACTGCAACATAATCCATGTTCTCTGGCATAAACCTAGGTGTGTTAAACAACTTTATCATAATCCCTTAAATGGAGTTAGCATTTATACTACGTTTTGGAATGCCACTTTCTGCAAAATCCCTGGAATTATCCATTTTTTTAAGTGCATGTAAACGGGGTCAAAAATCTGGACTAAAGAAAGATACAAAAGCATAGGTGTCATTTATGGGTGGGACATGTCCCTACCAATTTTTGCCTTTGCCAATTTTGTCCCCACCACTTTTTGAAATAGCTTTTGTCAGGTAAGTGTCTAAAGAAGAGGAAGCATCTCCAGCTGATCAGGAGTTTCCATTTAATCCGTGTGTGTTTTAATAAGTGTTGATCCAGTGCTACAGTTTGTTATTTTTTATTTTATAATGAGTGCTAGTTGGGGCTGTTATCACTGCCGTTGAGTAACAGAGGTTGGTAATATTCTCTCGTGCATCCAGGCTCGCACTCTACATCGCTCCGGTATTGCGCAGCTTCTTTCAAGTTAAATCACAAAGCATAATGCAAACAGATGTATCCCCGCGCATGATAAACATCCACTGACTGATGTTAAGATGCAATCTTTATTTATTAAAATAAAAATTTATATTAGAGCAGATTAAAATCTGGAACTCCTTGTACTACTAAAGGGCAATAACTTTAGCATGAGACCAATCAGCATTCTGGCAAAAAGCAACTGTATTAACATGAAAATTAACCTAATTATAAGTTCTGTCATTTCACGACGTCACCCCCCACCCCCAAACTGTCCCCACCACTTTTATAAACAAAGTGTATGCCCATGTACAGAAGTCTCATAAGACATCGACACTGTGCTTCTAACCTCAAATTGAGAGCTGAGAGCTATGGTTTTGGGAAACACCAAATCATTGACATGTTGGTAACAATGGAATTTGCGACCATAGTTGGCTAACCATGTTTTTGGGAAACGCACCCCAGCCCGACTAATTACAGTGACCTTTGCATGGTATAACCTCAGCCTCAGCTTTCTGTTCTTGGCTGACAGAAGTGGAACTCAACGTGGTCTCTGCTGTTGTAGCCCATCCACCTCAAGGTTCGACAGAACTGCCGCTCACTGGATGTTTTTTTGTTTTAGGCACCATCCTGAGTAAACTCTACAGACTGTTGTGCTTGAAAATCCCAGGAGATCAGCAGTTACAGAAATACTCAAACCAGCCCATCTGGCACCAAAAATCATTCCACAGTCGAAATCACTGAAGCTCCTATGCCCTATCCGCATGATTTTATGCATTGCACTGCTGCCACACGATTGGCTGATCGTGGCTATTCGCATGAATAAGTAGGTGTACAGATGTACCTAATAAAGTGGTTGGAGAGCATATATATATATATATATATTCTGTATATGTAGTGGACTGCGTTGTGTTTTGTTGACAAAAATTCAGGTGAAGGGTTAAGGTCTGCTGTTAATTGTTTGACAGAATACAGACAAAAAGCAGGACCGTGAAACAGTAGCTCTCTCTCATCCTCCTTGAGGGTCACACAACATCTACTTTTAAGAGTTGCATTAATAATATTTTTTTTTTACATTTTTTAAAAATAATGTGAGGTAATACTAGGCCTATACTACTGTAAAGCAATTATATTTGACAAACTAAACATAAGCCTACATTGGCCTAATTATCATGCATCATACGCTGTGTATTTTGATGCTCTAGACACTGTTCTTATTACTTGTTATTTATGCAGCAATGTTTATATTAAAAATGCTGCGTTGCGAGCTCCGACACAACATAGTAGTGTTTTGTTTGTTTTGTTCACAATTCTTGTGTTTTTTGTCTTGGATGATTTGCCTTATTGTCTACGACAGACAAACACTTTTGGACATTGGTTCAGCAATTTCACACCGTAAACCGGACTTCAAATTCCTCAATGCCGACCCACTGTTTACAAACACGCAAGCGGAGCCCTTTGTCTGGGCAGTCTAGATGCAGAAACGGGAAAGGGGAAACAGAGCCGGCGTTCTCATCAGAGTAAGAGGCCGCGCAAATCGACCCCCGCTACCCACTATTCTACTGGCAAATGTTCAGTCTCTGGATAACAAGCTCTGCGAGCTGAAAGCGCGGATCTCTTTCCAACGAGAGACGAGGGACTGCTGCATTATCTGCCTTACGGAAACTTGGATGTCTGCAGAGATTCCAGACTCAGCCATTGAACCCGCGGGGTTCTCCATGCACCGAGCGGACAGAGCGAAAGACCTCTCAGGTAAAAGCAGAGGTGGTGGTGTATGTTTTATGATCAACAAATCCTGGTGTGCTCAGAGGAACGTTCATTCTATCAAGTCTCTCTGCTCTCCTGATCTGGAATTTCTCATGCTTCTGTGTCGACCATTCTGGCTACCGAGGGAATTCACAGCGGTCATTATCACAGCTGTGTACATTCCTCCACAAGCCGACACAGACCGGGCACTCAAGGATCTGTATGGGAGTATAAGTGAGCAGGAAACCGTGCACCCTGAGGCCCGCGTTCATTGTGACCGGGGACTTTAATAAAGCCAGTTTAAAATCAGTCGCACCAAAATACCACCAGCACATTAGTTTCAACACACGAGGGGACTGGGTTTTGGACCATTGCTACTCTCCCTTCCGGGATGGCTACAAGTCCCTCCCCCGCCCACCATTTGGCAAATCGGATCACTCTTCCATTCTGCTTCTGCCCGCTTACAGGCAGAAACTGAAACAGGAAGCACCCACCCTCAGAACGTTCCAGTGCTGGTCGGACCAATCAGACTCTACACTACAAGACTGTTTTGATCACACGGACTGGGAGATGTTCCGGTCTGCCTCTGATGATGACATCGAGCTTTACGCTGATAGCGTAATGTGTTTCATCAAAAAGTGCATGGAGGACGTGGTTCCGACCAGAACAATACGGACCTATCTGAACCAGAAACCATGGATAAATAATGATGTTCGCTCAGCACTTAATGTGCGGACCTCCGCTTTTAATTCCGGGAATGCGGAGGAGCATAAACAAGCCAGTTGTGCCCTCCGAAAAACAGAATAGCAAAACGCCAGTACAGGAGCAAGATTGAAGGACAGTTTAACACCACCAACTCTAGAAGCATGTGGCAGGGAATTAACATCATCACGGACTTTAAAGGGAATAAAAACTTCACCATGAACACCGCTGCCTCTCTCCCGAATGAGCTAAATACTTTTTATGCTCGTTTTGAGGGAAATAACACCCCCCTCGCGGAGAAAGCTCTCGCAGCCGAAGCTACAGAGGTTAGTTCACTCTCCGTCTCTGTAGCGGATGTAACCCGATCCTTCCGACGGGTGAATATCCACAAAGCCGCGGGCCCAGACGGCATTTCGGGCCGCGTCATCAGAGCGTGCGCGAACCAGCTGGCTGGTGTTTTTACAGACATTTTCAACCTTTCCCTCTCTTTGTCTGTAGTCCCCACATGCGTTAAAACATCCACCATTGTGCCTGTTCCAAAGCAATCAAAAATAACTTGCTTAAATGACTGGCGTCCTGTTGCTCTGACCCCCATCATCATCAAATGCTTTGAGAGACTGATCAGAGATTACATCTGCTCTGTGCTGCCTCTCTCTCTTGACCCATTGCAGTTTGCTTACCGCAACAACCGCTCCACTGATGATGCCATTGCATCTACAATACACACTGCTCTCTCCCACCAGGAAAAAAAGAACACTTATGTGAGAATGCTGTTTGTAGACTACAGCTCAGCATTCAACACCATAGTGCCCTCCAAGCTAGATGAGAATCTCCAGGCTCTGGGCTTAAACAGCTCGCTGTGCAGCTGGATCCTGGACTTCCTGTCAAGCAGACGCCAGGTGTTTAGAATAGGCAGCAACATCTCCTCATCACTGACCCTCAACACTGGAGCCCCACAGGGCTGTGTTCTCAGCCCACTACTGTATTCCCTGTACACACATGACTGTGTGGCAACACATAGCTCCAATGCCATCATTAAGTTTGCTGATGACACGACGGTGGTAGGTATGATCACTGACAATGATGAAGCAGCCTACAGAGAGGAGGTGCACACTCTGAAACACTGGTGTTAGGAGCACAACCTCTCCCTCAACATCAGTAAGACAAAGGAGCTTGTGGTGGACTTCAGAAGAAAAGACAGAGAACACAGTCCCATCACCATCAATGGAGCACCAGTGGAGAGAGTCAGCAGCTTCAAGTTCCTGGGTGTCCACATCACTGAGGAACTCACATGGTCCATCCACACTGAAGTCATTGTGAAGAAGGCTCATCAGCGCCTCTTCTTCCTGAGACGGCTGAGGAAGTTTGGAATGAACCGCCACATCCTCACACAGTTCTACACCTGCACTGTAGAGAGCATCCTGACTGGCTGCATCTCCACTTGGTACGGCAATAGCACCGCCCACAACCACAAAGCACTGCAAAGGGTGGTGCGAACTGCCAGACACATCATCGGAGGTGAGCTTCCCTCCCTCCAGGAAATATATACAAGGCAGGGTGTGAAAAAAGGATCATCAGAGACTCCAGCCACCCGAGCCATGGGCTGTTCTCACTGCTACCATTAGGCGGGCGGTATCGCAGCATCAGGACCTGCACCAGCCGACTCCATGACAGCTTCTTCCCCCAAGCAATCAGACTTTTGAACTCTTGATCTCCCACGATCAAAATACATCAGCACTGCACTTTATTACCCTTACTCTTATATCTCACACCGGACTGTCATAAATTATATTATTATTATATTATATTCTCTCTTAACAACTGACTATCAACCGACAGCCTGAATGTCAATACAGTACAATACTGTACATTCTATATATACTACTATATATACTTTTTTTATATATACAGGTGCATCTCAATAAATTAGAATGTCGTGGAAAAGTTCATTTATTTCAGTAATTCAACTCAAATTGTGAAACTCGTGTATTAAATAAATTCAATGCACACAGACTGAAGTAGTTTAAGTCTTTGGTTCTTTTAATTGTGATGATTTTGGCTCACATTTAACAAAAACCCACCAATTCACTATCTCAAAAAATTAGAATACATCATAAGACCAATAAAAAAAACATTTTTAGTGAATTGTTGGCCTTCTGGAAAGTATGTTAATTTACTGTATATGTACTCAATACTTGGTAGGGGCTCCTTTTGCTTTAATTACTGCCTCAATTCGGCGTGGCATGGAGGTGATCAGTTTGTGGCACTGCTGTGGTGGTATGGAAGCCCAGGTTTCTTTGACAGTGGCCTTCAGCTCATCTGCATTTTTTGGTCTCTTGTTTCTCATTTTCCTCTTGACAATACCCCATAGATTCTCTATGGGGTTCAGGTCTGGTGAGTTTGCTGGCCAGTCAAGCACACCAACACCATGGTCATTTAACCAACTTTTGGTGCTTTTGGCAGTGTGGGCAGGTGCCAAATCCTGCTGGAAAATGAAATCAGCATCTTTAAAAAGCTGGTCAGCAGAAGGAAGCATGAAGTGCTCCAAAATTTCTTGGTAAACGGGTGCAGTGACTTTGGTTTTCAAAGAACACAATGGACCAACACCAGCAGATGACATTGCACCTCAAATCATCACAGACTGTGGAAACTTAACACTGGACTTCAAGCAACTTGGGCTATGAGCTTCTCCACCCTTCCTCCAGACTCTAGGACCTTGGTTTCCAAATGAAATACAAAACTTGCTCTCATCTGAAAAGAGGACTTTGGACCACTGGGCAACAGTCCAGTTCTTCTTCTCCTTAGCCCAGGTAAGACGCCTCTGACGTTGTCTGTGGTTCGGGAGTGGAATACGACAACTGTAGCCAAATTCCTTGACACGTCTGTGTGTGGTGGCTCTTGATGCCTTGACCCCAGCCTCAGTCCATTCCTTGTGAAGTTCACCCAAATTCTTGAATCGATTTTGCTGGACAATCATAAGGCTGCGGTTCTCTCGGTTGGTTGTGCATCTTTTTCTTCCACACTTTTTCCTTCCACTCAACTTTCTGTTAACATGCTTGAATACAGCACTCTGTGAACAGCCAGCTTCTTTGGCAATGAATGTTTGTGGCTTACCCTCCTTGTGAAGGGTGTCAATGATTGTCTTCTGGACAACTGTCAGATCAGCAGTCTTCCCCTATGATTGTGTAGCCTAGTGAACCAAACTGAGAGACCATTTTGAAGGCTCAGGAAACCTTTGCAGGTGTTTTGAGTTGATTAGCTGATTGGCATGTCAAAATATTCTAATTTTTTGAGATAGTGAATTGGTGGGTTTTTGTTAAATGTGAGCCAAAATCATCACAATTAAAAGAACCAAAGACTTAAACTACTTCAGTCTGTGTGCATTGAATTTATTTAATACACGAGTTTCACAATTTGAGTTGAATTACTGAAATAAATGAACTTTTCCACGACATTCTAATTTATTGAGATGCACCTG
>NW_026249701.1:0-10517 GCF_019703515.2 Myxocyprinus asiaticus
CCTCCTTACAGCAGTTTTTAGGAGTCGGATCATACAGTATGTCTCATTCATCAACAAATACAAAGAATGAGAACTCGTGGAGTTGGAAGGGAATGTTAAAAGTGCTGAGGCAGAGCTGAAGTGCAGAATGTCGTCTGATGACCTCAGAGATTTGACCCAATTGAAATACAGATATAGTAATATTTTGTCACAAATGGTGGAGTTTTGGTTATTCTGGGCAAGACAGTCATACTTTGAGTTAGGGGACAAAGCAGGGAAGCTTTTGGCAAGATATATAAAGCAGAGAGAGTTTTTTCTACCATTCAATCAGTGAAATCCGCTGGTGGTGACATTTTTAACTTGGCCATTGATATTAATAATGCTTTTAAAAAAGTCTATCTTGATCTCTATAGTTCCATGTCTTCGTCTACTGATGAAGATATTAGAAACTTTGTGGAACCATTAGAACTCCCTAAACTGATGACTGAGCAAAAAAATTATCTTGATTCTGAGATAACCTTGGAGGAGCTTGGCGAGGTAATTAAGGCCTTGCCTACAGGCTCTGGGGCCAGATGGCTTTGCTGCTGAGTTTTTTAGATCTTATGCTACAGAATTGGCTCCACTTTTGCTAGAATTTTATATGGAATCATTAAAGAATGGAAAGCTTCCGCCAACCATGACACAAGCCCGGATCAGTCTGATTCTTAAAGCGAGTGTAAGAGTGTAAGCGATCCAAGCGAGTGTAAGAGTTATCATCCAATTTCCCTGATCCAGCTAGACATTAAGTTATGACATCCCTTATACATACAGATCAGTTGGGGTTTATTCGGGGCCTGCAGCTCTTTTAATAACATTAGGTGTTTCATCAATATTATGTGGTCAGTGGTGAATGATCAGAATTCGGTCGCGGCCATCTCACTGAAGATATGGTAGAATGGGATAATCTTTTTAAGATTTTGGAAATATATGGGTTCGGGAATACTTTTATTGGATTGATTACGTTACTTTATAGACACCCAGTAGCAGCAGTACAAACAAATTGATTAATTTCAGATTATTTTACTCTGGATTGGGGCACCCAGCAGGGTTGCCCTCTTTACCCATTATTGTTTTGTCTTGCCCTGGAACCATTAGCAGCCACGATAAGAAGGGAAGTTGATTTTCAAGGGGTGGTGGCGGGAGGTATGGTGCATAAGCTTTTGCTTTACGCAGGTGATATTTTATTATTCGTCTCCAACCCTACTAAATCTACGCCTAGCCTACACAGAATTATTAATTCCTTTTCTAAGTTCTTGGGATACAGAGACAATTGGTCTAAATCCGAAGCTTTGGCTCTGACAGCGTACTGCCCAGTAACGGCTTTCCAGCTGGGGACCTTCCAGTATTTGGGCATTTTATTCCCAGCAAATTTGTCTGATTTAGTAAGAGTTAATTTTGACCCCTTAATACAAAGGTTTGAGTGATGTGAGCAGGTGGGCTTCATTACATTTATCTATGCTTGGGAAGGTTAATGTTATTAAAATGAATTGTATTCCAAAATTCAACTACCTGCTACAATCTCTCCCTGTAGATGTCCCCCTCTCTTATTTTAAGCAATTTGATAGCATAGTGAAGTCCTTCATTTGCAATGGTAAGCGTCCTAGATTGCATTTTAATAAGTTACATAGGCCGATTGACAAAGGTGGGCTAGGCCTACCCAAGATTTTGTTTTATTATTATGCATTTGGTCTCAGATATTTGGCTCATTTGTCACTTCCACCTGAAAGAGCCCCTCCCTGGTTTTGTATTGAACGGGAAGTTCTTGCCCCTATTTTGCCATTGCAAAGCTTTTCTATTAAACTAATCAGAGAATTTAAGTTACACCCCATTATCTCGCATTTGCACTCAGTATGGACAAAAGTGTCCAGAGTGTTTAATTCGGACACTTATTAAATGTTGCCTCAAGCACATGGCTAAACCCTAAATTATGTACTGATAGGTCCCCTTTCTGCTGGTCAGAGTGGATTGTGAGGGGGTTACTACACTCGGTGACCTGTATGAGAGTGGAGTGTTGAGATCTTTTGAGAATTTGGTTCAACATTTAGGGATTCCCAGATCTAAGTTTTATAGGTATTTACAGCTGCACCACCTGCCCTATATTGTTTTTTTGGAGTAGCTAAATCACACAATGCATGCAGAAGATATGAGACACTTCTTGTTTCTCATTTTTTGCCATTAATTTATTGCCTCGCCATGGCAACACCATTCAATATATCAAACATCTGTTTGCAATTTAGCATCTTCAATGTCTTTGCATAATGTTGCCTAAATTTGGTGACAGTCACACAAATCCCCTAGGAGGATTATTTAAAAGTTCAGGGCCTGTGGATACCGTTCTGCTATATTAGCAAGAGGGCTGCACGGGTATTCAAATATCCTACTAATACCGCTTTTCATCGTGTCGAGGAAGTGAATCGGCGAGAAGGGCTGCTTGGTAGGTCGCCTAAGAGAGGTGGTAGAATAGTTGCATTTTAGAATTTTATTGTATTTTTTGAGAGCTGTGTTTATAAAGGCCTTGTTTTTGTAAAAAGTGTTAAAGTTTCTGTGTTTGTGAGAGTGTTTGCATCAGTGTCTGAAAGTGTGTGTGAAGTGACTTTGAAGTGCGATTGTTTATAAAAGTGTGAATGAGTTCATGAGCCTAGTAGAGGGACTGGAATGTATATTGAGTCCTTAATAATAATAAGGAACACAGAGCCCTATCAGTAAAGGGACAGGTGTGAATGGAATGTTTCATGAGCCCTAAAAATAAAGGGACAAAATGAATGAAGTAAATGCTGTCTAATAAAGAAGGTTTGTCTTTTATTTATTGAATGAATGTTGGAAATTAAAGCCTGTCTCTTGTGAAAATTTGGAAAGGAATTTTCTTTGTTAACAGAGAAAACTAAAAACGTTCCGAGATACTGGCTTTGTAGATTGTTTGGTCATTCTTCAAACTGTAGAATTTTTGATCCAGATAGAAAGACTCAACCTTTGCTGCATAACTAATGTGGAGTATATATGTATATATATATGTAGAGTATATGTATAGAAAATCTGTTTAGGCCTATTCTCAACCTTCCATCAATATATGAGGTAGAAGTGATCTGACCATTAGACGCAGAGAGGGCACTTAACAAATATACTGGTTGTATGATAGTGGAGTTAGTACCAATGATAAAAAAAATATGGAAGGGTAAATGTAATATAGTATAAATTTACAATAGGAAAAAGAATAAAAGTGGTGAAACAACACAGCTGTATCCCATAAAATTAAATGTGCATGAAAGCAAAAATTAACTCTTAGCTGGCTGGACAAAATTTAGCCTTGGGCTATTCTTTTCATGCCATGAAGGAAGCATGATATAAGATGAGAAAGAGCAGCTGTTATGATTGTTGGATGTGTGTCAGATCATAACTCCTAAAACTAGACTGTAGCATAGAAATGTATTTTACTTTATACAGATAATTTATACATTCAAGTTGTATAAATGTGCTTACAGTTAAAGTTCATATCACAGTGACAAGTAAGAATATTGAAATTAAAAAGAACTTTAAAGGAAATCACATTATCTGGACAAACAATAAAGCTTTGAGTCCAATATGTGCCATGGGCCACACAAGACCTGGAGGGGCTGGTCTCTCGTCTGCCCGACATCCATGAGGGGGCAGGGAAATATGTTAGGGCGTTAGAGGAAGAGACAATGGGTAAGCTCTTGGCAGTAGGAGACATCAAGGCACTCCTAGCAAAGATACTGGGTGGGGCAAAGATGGAAGAGATCCTCTTTGAATCCAACCTGGGAAAAGTTGTGGGCACAACCAGCCTGGATGGCAGGCCCAACCAGACATGTGGAGGGCACTAAGAGCTGAATACCCAATCAGTATTGATCCAAGAGCACTGAAGGGAGAACAGCTGGGGGAAGCAGAAAACCCAACA
This sequence comes from Myxocyprinus asiaticus, assembly GCF_019703515.2. Taxonomy (NCBI): domain Eukaryota; kingdom Metazoa; phylum Chordata; class Actinopteri; order Cypriniformes; family Catostomidae; genus Myxocyprinus; species Myxocyprinus asiaticus. The sequence continues at coordinate 3,932 of NW_026249701.1, forward strand.
ACATATGTCTATAGACTATTGAAAAGACAGAAGCAAGAAACAGAAGGGGATCCAGAAAGAGACCCTTTGATGACCACATTCTTCAGAAATGCAGTGGTTGATGCCATGCCACAAGCAGTCAAGAGCAAGCTGGAAGATGTGGTAGGTCTGAACTCTAAGACGCACAAAGAGTTCTGTGGCCATGTGCTGTAGATCAATACAGAAAGAATGAACAGAATCTCATGAATCAAGAAAGAGAGCTGCAAAGAAAACTGAGACAGCTGCAACTCGAAGAACTGACAAGCAAGAATAAAAAAGATATAGCTTCCTATAAAGAAAGAAGAGGCAGAGCAGACAGCAGTGATAGCTTCAATGAACATCCCTCCTCCTTAGATGAACACTCCAAATCCACCAGTTGTCCACCCCACTCAAGCTGCACTGGTCCCTACAACTGTGTACCAGGCTGCACCTGTGCCAACTGTCAATGTCTACACTCAGCAGCCAGGACAATTGGGATGGAAATGAAAGCTGCCATTGCTCAACCAATCCATGGCAACAGTCTCCTTATGGAGAAGGGGGGATGAGTTGGCAGCAGCCCAGTCAGGTCCAACAGCAAGGCCCAGCAAATTGGCAACAACCAAATAAAAGCCTACTTCAAGGTCCAGTAAATCCATAGGGGGTCCTAATTTAGGTTACTAGGGGAGCCCAGAGAATCCTACAGGGGAGAGTCAGCTTCCAATTTTGACAACAGAAGCTGATCAAGAACCTATGCTGCAGTTTAAAATAGAGGGTAAAGTCACACCCATGTTGATAGACACTGGAGCAACTTAAATTACGCCTCTCATCTTCCCATGTCTGGAAAATTTGCAAAGACCATAGGTTTTCAGGTAAAACGCAGCTAATTCCTATGACAGCTCCAGTCAGACTACAAAACGGAAAAAAAATAATTATCTCTACCAATTCTTGTATCAGATCAAACTCCTGTCAATTTGTTAGGAAGAGATGCATTATGTAAATTGGGACTGCAGATTTGGTGTACTCCAGAAGGAGTCTATATTGATACAAAAGGAATAGGGACACAAATGAAGGTATGTGAGCCAGGTGCAAATGTGTATTGGTTAGGTCAGATAGAAGATGAGGTAAGAATAACAATCAGTAAGTGGGGAAAGTTTATCAGGGCTCAGATCCCTGAGGCACATTCACCAAAATTAGAATTTCATTGTACAATGATGTATGATCCAACAAGAGATTTTGAGAAAGAAAAGAAATGGCAGGAAGGAACTAAAGGGCAAAAGCAAAAAATCCAATTCACCTCACAATTCGCCAATGGTTCTTATTGAACCACAACCACAATTGGACGATATAATTCAAATTCAACAGGAAGCAGGCCCATACGAACACACTACGTGGGAACATAGGGGTGCCAAGAAAGATTCACAAGGTATATGGCGTTCACATGAAGGACAGATTGTTGCATCAACTTTGCTTCTCAATGTTCTTATTTCAGATGCACATGGTTTTGACCATTGCGCAAGGGGGGAAGCGATAAGGAAAATTAAACAACAGGGATATTGGTCTCAATTTTTGCAAGCGAAGGTGGATGTGTTTCTGTGCACATGTGAAGTCTGTGCTCAAAACAATGTCAGAAAAGGAATAATAACACCCATAGGTCACATACCAGTACCAGAAGGACCATTAAAACATTTGGTTATTGCTTATGTGGACGTGATAAAGAGAGCGCAAGGAAAGCGTTATATGCTTGTGGTAGTATGCATATTTGGCAGATGGCTGGAAGCAGTACCATCAGCAGTTCAGGGATCAGGAACAGTAATCAAATTTCTAACAAGAGAGGTAATACCTAGATACAGAATATCATCAGAAATTAGTTCAGACAATGGATCGGTGTTTATACAAAAAACTGTAAAGAAGGTATTGCAACAACTAAGAATAAAATAGAGACTAGGATGTGTTTATCATCCACAATCACAGGGAATGGTAGAAAGGGTAAATGGTACCCCCAAGGTCAAACTTAACAAAATATGTGTAAGCACTAAGCTCAATTGGATTAATGCTTTGCCTCTGGCTTTAATGAACTATCGTATGCAAACTAACATAAATATGCTTCTAACCCCGCATGAAATGCTTATGGCCCGAACCATGCCTGTGACAAACTGGAGAGATCCTTATAAAGGACCCTCGCTTGAGCAATTGCAAATGGAACTGAAAGCGTATATGCAACAACTAACTGCAATACTGCCGTGTAAAGGCAAAAGGCCATAACTTCGTTTTTGGTCGAAAATGAGTTATTTATATTTTTGAGACATTCAAGACTTCCTTTATCATGTGGATAAGTATCTTAAGTCAATTTCATTGTTTTTTCGAGAAAATACTGTCTTAACAGTAACTTCCAAAAGCCCAGGAGAAACCAAGGCAGAACTCCATAACTCCAATTACCGCTCTTTGACTTTGTTTTGGAATGCTCAAATTGAGTTTGGGTACTCTACCTTTGTTTAGCCATGCATCAAAATTAAGTTAATGTGCCGGCATGGAGTTACTGTACTCTGCCTTTGTTTTTACATTAAAGTTTTCCACGTTTAAATTACAGTGTAGCCTGTGTACTGTCATACATCTGTCAGCAATCTGACACACACGATACCTGAATAAATACCTGTAGTAAACAAATATTGTTGAGTGTTTTTACTATAGCATTTAAGGATGGCCTCTCCAGGGAAAACATCATGGTTACTGGTGTAACCTCCGTTCCCTGATGGAGGGAACGAGATGTTGATGTCGATGTAGTGACACTAGGGGTCACTCTTGGATGCCTGAGACACCTCTGGTCTTTGATAAAAGGCCAATGAAAATTGGCGAGTGGTATTTGCATGCCACTCCCCTGGACATACGGGTATAAAAGGAGCTGGTGTGCAACCACTCATTCAGGTTTTATGCTGAGGAGCCGATATACGGTCCGGCCATTTCAGCGGGTAGTTCAGCGTTGTGGCAGGAGGGACACAACGTCTCGTTCCCTCCATCAGGGAACGGAGGTTACATCAGTAACAATGATGTTCCCTATCTGTCACTCACTCGACGTTGGTGTCGATGAAGTGACACTAGGGGTCCCTATTCAAAACGCCACAAGGCTGAACTGTGTTACGTGAACTGGCAGTGTGTGGTGGGCAGACTTGCTGTGTGCCTCATAGCCAGCACACCAGGTCGACACGTAACCTCCCCGACACAGTTATGAGTGTCGAACGGCCCTTTTTGGGGACAAGTCGACTACCCAAAGATAGAGACAGGCTTAACCCAGCCGTGGCCTCTTTTCCCTTTCTCTTTTTCCACTCCCTAAAAAAGAAGGGGAATTATCTGACTGGGCCGCCAGGTCTAGTCGGGGGGTGTCCCTACCAAGGGGAAGACACAGTGGAGACCACACCTCACCCAAAGAGAGGGGGGATATTTAAGTGGAAGAATACGTCACATGGTCTTTCCAACCATGTGGAGAGTCTTCAAGGTAGATCCTGCCCAATGGGGGAGGAGTTACTACAAACATGGAGACTGGGGCAGAGGGGCTCTGCCCAAGGAAGACGCAGTTTGCCAGCAGGGAAACGAATTGGTGGAAGATATAGAACGCATGGGGTTAGCCTTACAGGGAACCGCCACATGCGGAGCACCTACCCCACAACAGGGCTCTTAGTTAGCGCATGTACTGGGCCGGCAGCGAGTCTCTCCAAAAACTCGACTGCCACAGGGCTCGGAGGAAGTCAACCAGGGAACAAAGTTTGTGAACACTACTGGGAATTAATGGCGCACGTCTTCAGCTCCAAGGGAGGTGGAAGGCGCTATGTGCAAGCGATACACAGGGCCAGATGTCCCGGGCTTCTCCGCTTGTGTTGTGTGCCACTACCTGGGACGAATCTGGTTCCACCCGGAGGTTGTAGAACCTTGCACAGGTGTTGGGTGTTGCCCAGCCTGCTGCTCTGCAAATGTCTGTTAGAGAGGCACCCCTGGCCAGGGCCCAGGGAGCCATTACACCCCTGGTAAAATGGGCTGGTAGCCCTACGGGGGGTGGCATGTCCTAGGCGACATATGCCATAGCTATGGCGTCAATGAGCCAGTGGGCGATCCTCTGCTTGGAGACAGTGCTTCCTTTCCGCTGTGCACCAAAGCAGACAAAGAGCTGCTCAGAGATTCTAAAGCTCTGTGTGCGATCCAAATAGATGCGTAAAGCGTGCACCGGACACAGCGACGACAGGGCTGGGTCTGCCTCCTCCTGGGGCAGTGCTTGCAGGTTCACCACCTAGTCCCTAAAGGGGTGGTGGGAACCTTGGGCACATAGCCCAGTCAGGGTCTCAGGATCACTGATCGTCTGTCTGAACTAACACGTGCCTGCCCTGGATCAACGGCCGAAACTTCCACAGGGAGAGCAGAATTGCCAACAACTCGAGGCAGTTGATGTGCCAATGTAGTCGCGGACCCGTCAGAGGCCGGCGGCTGCGTGCCCGTTGCAAACAGCGCCCCAGCCCGTTTTGGAGGCGTCTGTCGTGAGCACGACACGCCTGGGGACCAGTTCTAGAGGAACACCTGCCCGTAGGAAAGAGAGGTCGGTCCAAGAGCTGAAAAGATGGTGACAGACCAACGTAATGGCCACGCGGTGTGTCCCGTGGCACCATGGCTGTCTCGGGACTCGAGTCTGGAGCCAGTGCTGAAGCGGCCTCATATTCATCAACCCGAGCGGGGTGGCTACCACCGAGGCTGCCATGTGCCCCAGGAGCCTCTGAAAAACTTTCAGTGGAACCGCTGTTCCTTGTTTGAACGCCTTCAAACAGGCCAGCACCGACTGGGCGCGCTTGTTCGTAAGGTGCGCCGTCAAGGAGACTGAGTCCAACTCCAAACCGAGAAAAGAGATGCTCTGAACTGGGAGGAGCTTGCTCTTTTCCCAGTTGACCCGAAGCCCTAGTCGGCTGAGGTGTGAGAGCACCAGGTCCCTGTGTGTGCACAACACGTCTCGAGAGTGAGCTAGGATTAGCCAGTCGTCAAGATAGTTGAGAACGCGAATGCCCACCTCCCTTAACAGGGCAAGGGCAGCCTCTGCAACCTTCGTAAAGATGCGAGGAGACAGGGACAGGCCGAAAGGGAGGACTTTGTACTGATACGCCTGACCCTCAAACGTGAACCGCAGGAAGGGTCTGTGTCGAGGAAGGATCGAGGCGTGGAAGTACGCATCCTTCAGGTCTACCGCCGCGAACCAATCTTGATGACGGACGCTCACCAGAATGCATTTTTGCGTCAGCATCTTCAACAGGAGTCTGTGTAAAGCCAAGTTCAGAACTTACAGGTCCAAGATTGGCCTCAACCCACCACCTTTTTTCAGTACGATGAAGTAGGAGCTAAAAAACCCCTTCTTCATCTCGGCTGGAGGGACAGGTTCTATCGCGCCCTTCCGTAGGAGGGTAGCGATCTCCGTGCAAGGTAGCAGCGTTTTCGTCTTTCACCAAGGTGAAGTGGACATTGCTGAACCTGGGTGGATGCCCGGCGAAGTGAATCGCGCAGCCGAGTCGGACGGTCCTGCCAGCCTTCGCGACGGATTGGAAAGCGCAAGCCATGCGTCCAAGTTCCGCGCAAGGGGGACAAAAGGGACAACATCATCGGACGTACCGGCAGGTGGGGCCTCACGTTGGGGTGGAGCTCGAGGTGCCACACCACGTTGTGGCCGTGCTGAGTCTAAGGACATCGAAGCACTTACCTGGCTCCTTGTGACCACCCCCGGAACAGCCTGGGACGGGGGAGGAAGAGGCCTCTCCTCATGACCCATTGAGACTGTCACATCGGGGGCGGATTTGTGCCACAGCTGGGCGCACAGGGGCGGGAGACCGCCGCTGGAGTGCCAAACCTGCCAAATAGAGTGGTGGACGGTGGTCATGATGACGGCCGTACACACCGGATACGTGACCCAGGGAACAAGGAAACCACTCTTGCTGAGCTCTTGAGAACTGCAGCCACTTGGGCATGCAGTGCAATTAAATGCAAAAGTAACAAAAAGATGGAGATCTGCTTACCAGCTCCAGAGCAGCGGGTTTCGTTGTCCCTGGGTCGCCCGTCTCAAGGGTGCTTTGAAGCCTTCCACGGGTTCTGGGCGGCCACGAGACGGGTGGCATCTGCTTCCTGCTGTGGGCTCCACGCCGGGGCCGGGCCAAAGGGGCAGGCTGCGGCGGAGCCGGTGCAGTCACTGCAGGGGGACACCCTTGGCGATGAGTAGACGGGGTGCGGGATCTTGAGCTGCGCCGGGGCAGGATATGCCGGCTAGCACCCATCTACTGCTCTACCATCGAAAAACTCTGGGCAAAGTCCTCGACGGTGTCGCCGAATAGGCCCGCCTGCGAAATGGGGGCAGCAAGGAATCGTGTCTTGTCGGCCTCACCCATCTTGACCAGGTTGAGCCAAAGGTGGCGCTCCTGGACCACTAGTGTGGCCATCGTCCGCCCGAGAGACCGCGCCGTGACCTCCATCGCTTGGAGAGCGAGGTCGGTCGCTGAGCGCAGTTCCTGCATCAATCCTGGGGCGGAACTACCCTCGTGCAGTTCCTTTAGCGCCTTGGTGGACTTGCAGGAGA
>NW_026249702.1:0-10456 GCF_019703515.2 Myxocyprinus asiaticus
CCAGAGCAGTTGTCTGTCTCCAGTAATTCCAATACACGTCACACACACACCTAAAGACATTTTCTCTATTTAGGCCATAGTAAGCAGTTATAAATGTATCTGCTATATGCATGTGTTGTATGTATATTCCCCTATTATATTAACTTGGTTAAAACCCTTTACTTGTATTAGTTAGACGTTAAACGCATATATTCAAGTGTATGAGTGTATCTCTGCTTTTATATCGTCTGGAGGTTACCTTCTTGGTATCAAAATGATCTTCTCTTTATTTCTCACACCATAATGGGTGACCCCCATGCCAGGCACCAGAGCAGTTGTCTGTCTCCAGTAATTCCAATACACGTCACACACACACCTAAAGACATTTTCTCTATTTAGGCCATAGTAAGCAGTTATAAATGTATCTGCTATATGCATGTGTTGTATGTATATTCCCCTATCATATTAACTTAGTTAAAACCCTTTACTTGTATTAGTTAGACGTTAAATGCCTATATTCAAGTGTATGAGTGTATCTCTGCTTTAATATCGTCTGGAGGTTACCTTCTTGGTATCAAAATGATCTTCCCTGTATTTCTCACACAATAATGTACACCAGGTGATCGTGAAATGCATCGAACAATTCTTACTATGTTTTGAATTAAAAGCTGCACTAGCGGTCCAGATCAGCAATAAAATGCGAATGGGCCATAAACGGAGACAAAGGATGTTTCTCCCGCTCAAAATGCATGCCTCTGATTGGCCACTCCACCCACAAAATGGGTGCGGCAATGAACTATCAAAACTCCAGAGCGCAGACTAATCATCGCTCAAAACTCTTCTTCTTGAGACCAACACACTCCAAAACTCTCTCTTGAGTTTAACCTTCTGGCAGTGTTTACCTTCAAGTAACTTTGTGGATTTCCTTGACTTCTTCAACTCACTCCTAAAGAAATCGTCGAGAACCTCGTCTACCGCATCAAGACTCTTATTCAGCAACAAACCAATGCAAGTAACCATTTACAACTGATTAGATGCGCGTTTAAGTTTGAACCCCTTTTAAGGTGAATTGTGCCTCTGATGATTCTCATTTAGGTTGTGGTTAACTGACATGAAATACTGCCTTCTTTGCTCTCTCTCTCTCTCTTTTCCTTACTTTCCTTCATTCTATATATGTATGTTTTGCTTAGTTTGTTTGTATGTTAGTTATAGTTTCATTTATTAAATCCCTTATATTCACAATTGATTGTCTCTGTGTTCCGCTCACAATTCAAAGTCACTGAATGTTGCTCCTTGCTACATGCTAAACTACTGCTAGCACTGTATAAGTAGGAAGGCTATTGTTCCTTGGCCAGGAAAGTAATCTTCCAAGAGTTGATAAATAATTATATTGTCTGCTCGCTGGACGGACAGATCAGGTAATTGTAATATCGATTCTGCTACAGTTAATTCTAAGATCTAATCTAAATATTTATTATTAATTATAACCAGTTATAATTAATTATAAATAATTCCCTTTTAAGCTAATTTGCTACAAGGTGCACACTCTGACACACTGGTGTCAGGAGCACAACCTCTCCCTCAACGTCAGTAAGACAAAGGAGCTTGTGGTGGACTTCAGAAGAAAAGACAGAGAACACAGTCCCATCACCATCAATGGAGCACCCAGTGGAGAGGAGTCAGCAGCTTCAAGTTCCTGGGTGTCCACATCACTGAGGAACTCACATGGTCCGTCCACACTGAAGTCGTTGTGAAGAAGGCTCATCAGCGCCTCTTCTTCCTGAGACGGCTGAGGAAGTTTGGAATGAACCGCCACATCCTCACACGGTTCTACACCTGCACTGTGGAGAGCATCCTGACTGGCTGTATCTCCGCCTGGTATGGCAATAGCACTGCCCACAACCGCAAAGCACTGCAAAGGGTGGTGCGAACTGCCAGACACATCATCGGAGGTGAGCTTCCCTCCCTCCAGGAAATATATACAAGGCGGTGTGTGAAAAAAGCTCGGAGGATCATCAGAGACTCCAGCCACCCGAGCCATGGGCTGTTCTCACTGCTACCATCAGGTAGGTGGTATCGCAGCATCAGGACCCGCACCAGCCGACTCCATGATAGCTTCTTCCCCCAAGCAATCAGACTTCTGAACTCTTGATCTCCCACGATCAAAATACATCAGCACTGCACTTTATTACCCTTACTCTTATATCTCACACCGGACTATTATAAATTATATTATTATTATTATATTATGTTCTCTCTTAACAACTGACTATCAACCGACAGCCTGAATGTCAATACAGTACAATACTGTACATTCTATATATACAGGTGCATCTCAATAAATTAGAATGTCATGGAAAAGTTCATTTATTTCAGTAATTCAACTCAAATTGTGAAACTCGTGTATTAAATAAATTCAATGCACACAGACTGAAGTAGTTTAAGTCTTTGGTTCTTTTAATTGTGATGATTTTGGCTCACATTTAACAAAAACCCACCAATTCACTATCTCAAAAAATTAGAATATGGTGACATGCCAATCAGCTAATCAACTCAAAACACCTGCAAAGGTTTCCTGAGCCTTCAAAATGGTCTCTCAGTTTGGTTCACTAGGCTACACAATTATGGGGAAGACTGCTGATCTGACAGTTGTCCAGAAGACAATCATTGACACCCTTCACAAGGAGGGTAAGCCACAAACATTCATTGCCAAAGAAGCTGGCTGTTCACAGAGTGATGTACCCAAGCATGTAAACAGAAAGTTGAGTGGAAGGAAAAAGTGCGGAAGAAAAAGATGCACAACCAACCGAGAGAACCGCAGCCTTATGATTGTCAAGCAAAATCGATTCAAGAATTTGGGTGAACTTCACAAGGAATGGACTGAGGCTGGGGTCAAGGCATCAACCACACACAGACATGTCAAGAAATTTGGCTACAGTTGTCGTATTCCTCTTGTTAAGCCACTCCTGAACCACAGACAACATCAGAGGCGTCTTACCTGGGCTAAGGAGAAGAAGAACTGGACTGTTGCCCAGTGGTCCAAAGTCCTCTTTTCAGATGAGAGCAAGTTTTGTATTTCATTTGGAAACCAAGGTCCTAGAGTCTGGAGGAAGGGTGGAGAAGCTCATAGCCGAAGTTGCTTGAAGTGCAGTGTTAAGTTTCCACAGTCTGTGATGATTTGGGGTGCAATGTCATCTGCTGGTGTTGGTCCATTGTGTTTTTTGAAAACCAAAGTCACTGCACACATTTACCAAGAAATTTTGGAGCACTTCATGCTTCCTTCTGCTGACCAGCTTTTTAAAGATGCTGATTTCATTTTCCAGCAGGATTTGGCACCTGCCCACACTGCCAAAAGCACCAAAAGTTGGTTAAATGACCATGGTGTTGGTGTGCTTGACTGGCCAGCAAACTCACTAGACCTGAACCCCATAGAGAATCTATGGGGTATTGTCAAGAGGAAAATGAGAAACAAGAGACCAAAAAATGCAGATGAGCTGAAGGCCACTGTCAAAGAAACCTGGGCTTCCATACCACCTCAGCAGTTCCACAAACTGATCACCTCCATGCCACGCCGAATTGAGGCAGTAATTAAAGCAAAAAGAGCCCCTACCAAGTATTGAGTACATATACAGTAAATGAACATACTTTCCAGATGGCAAACAATTCACTAAAAATGTTTTTTTTATTGGTCTTATGATGTATTCTAATTTTTTGAGATAGTGAATTGGTGGGTTTTTGTTAAATGTGAGCCAAAATCATCACAATTAAAAGAACCAAAGACTTAAACTACTTCAGTCTGTGAGCACTGAATTTATTTAATACACGAGTTTCACAATTTGAGTTGAATTACTGAAATAAATGAACTTTTCCACGACATTCTAATTTATTGAGATGCACCTGTATATATATTTATACTTTTTTTTATATATATTTTTATTTTTAATTTTAATGAATAATGTGTATCTATATAGTAAAAAAAAACAACAAAAAAAAAAAACAGTGTATTGTATACTGTACAGTGTATGTTATTATTTGTATATTGTTGAGTGTAATTATGTGTATAACAGATGTTTAAATTGTGTTGTGTTAATTTGATGTTAGTGTAAATTGGTATATGTCTCATCACTGTCACGACTGCTATGTTGATCGGAACTGCACCCAAGAATTTCACACACCATTGCACTTGTGTATATGGCTGTGTGACAATAAAGTGATTTGATTTGATTGATTTGAGACCGAGACCTTCAAAAAGTGGTCTTGATACCAAGACTGATCTCGAGTACTACAACACTGGTCCTGACTGTTCTTTGTGATCAGTTAAATGCCACTTTGGTGAATTAAAGCAAAATCTAAACATTATTCCAAATGGCCACCAGTGTATATAATTCATACATTGCTGGAAAGCTGACAGACAGTGGTTACTCCGGGTGTGCCCAAATTTTTTATGCAAGATCTACTTTTTCTTTAAAGGGGTCATGACATACTCTTTTTTTTTATTTTTTATAATTGTATTATCTTCTCTGAGGTCTACATATAATGTCAGTAAAGTTGTTTTTTTGTACCAAAACAGTTGTAATTTAATGAAATATGATAATTTTTCACCCTGTCTCTGGCCCTCTGTCTAAAATGCTCGGGTTTAAGCTATCTGGCCCTTTAAGACTTCAATGTAAATGCCCACTGTTCTGATTGGCTAACTTCATGCAGCCCCTCGAATTCAGCCATATTTGAAACTCAATCGGAAGAAAATGAAAAAGCTTCACATTATAATTTATGAAACTACTTTTCAGGGTTAACACATGACATACACCCAACACATTTCATCTGAATGTATCAGAATGTTTACTCAAGCAAAGCAACTAACAAACAGTCATAACATTAGAAACATTCTTAAATGAAACTGGTTTGGTAGTGTATAACTGCCTCATCTTTCAATAACTGTTCCTTTGCAAAGCTTGAATCATATTGTGACTGGTTCACAAGCAATCCGTGCTGAAATGAGCCCCAAAACACATACAATCCACGCTGAAATGTTCAGAAATGCAAATACAATCCATGGTGATGTTCATGGGTGCTTCAACAGGCCAAAGCAGAGACGCTGGTCTTCACATCTCACATTTTCCGTGTTTGTTTACACACAGAACAGCATGCCTCTTAGACAGTAGCAGCAGCAGAATGAAATGCTTTTTAAAAGTTGCGCTTGTACCACTCTTAAAATGCGGCTCACATTGCCGGAAATGCATCAAAATGATCAAAAATGTCCATCGATTGCATGTTTATAAAAGACAGCAATTAAATATAGCACCATTGTTGGGTGTAATGCATTACTAAGTAATTAATTACTGTAATTAAATTACTTTTTCATTGAAAAAAGTAAAGTAAGGGATTACTCTTTTTTCAGTAATTTAATTTCAGTTACTTCTGATGAAATTGTGTTAAATACTTTATAGACTATAGAACAATTCTATATAAAACAATTGTGAATTAAAAACTGAAATTTAACGTCTAATGTTAAAATATATGTTTTCTAATTTAACGCTGCCCCCTTAAATTCTTTGGCCAGTTCATGAAATTTTTTTTGATTTTATATGATTTATTTGAAAGAATTAAAAGAAAAGTTTCATGTCTATCCTTGTATTTTTTATCTGGTCGAGGTTGATAAGGGTTTTAAAATGTAATTACTAATAAGTAATGCAATTACGTTTGAGACAGAGTAATTTGTACAGTAATTTAATTACACTGTAGAAGATGTAATGTAATATAAGATGTAAGTAGTTAGTAATTAATTACTTTTTTTGAGTAACTTACCCAACACTGTATAGCGCAGATGGGTGCAAAAACGGTCCAGGATGCATTCAAAACAGCAAGAAACAGAGCAGCTGAATGAAATAGAACAGAGGTCTCCTTTTTAGAGTTATAACTTGACATGGCGTCTTTTAACTCTCGTGCACTGTTCGTTTGTGAGTCACACTTGTGATGTTCACGTGTCAGATGACACAAACATACGTGTAATATTTTCCTTTTTTTCCCTTCTTTTTTAATTTTTTTTTTTTTTTTAAAGATATGTAATAACACAAATTTAACTAAAGTAAAAACACTAAAGTTGTGCATTTTTTGGAGGGATTTTATGGTATTTAGACCTTATTTATCTCTAAAATACTAAATTACACCATTCATTTTCATATAAAACAATCACATTTATGTTATTTTCACTTCAATAAAAAAAAAAAAAACATTTCAGTAAATTGAAAGTGTTAAAACATCACAGTGTGTCATGCATTGGTGGTCTCTGGTGATATCTGCTGGAATAAAAAAAATAATAATTACATGAAATAACAACTGTGGCCAGTAGATGACTTCAGTGCTGCATGCATCAGATGGTCTCAATAAGCTCATGTTCAAACAAACTTAATTCTAGATATTATCACAAGTTGTGCATTGGATATATATTTAGACATTATAAAAAACTATTATTTGTCAAATTTTAGCATTTTTTCTAAACCACTTGTGTTGAAGTGTCAGATTTTGCAATGATGCTCCAGTATGCTGTTAAACATGACAACACTTCACAGTCAAATATGATTGTGTAACAAAGAAAAGACAGAGTTATTATTTTGTTACCTGTCTTTTATTTCAAACATCAAAATTCCAGCATAAACTTTGTCACACAGGCAGGGTTGGGGAGTAACGAAATACATGTAATGGAATACGTATTTAAAATACAAAATATAAGTAACTGTATTCCACTACAGTTACAATTTAAATCATTGGCAATTAGAATAAAGTTACATTCAAAATGTATTTTGATTACTGAAGAGATTACTTTGCATTTTATTGTCATTTGTTTCATTTAATATTTAGTCCTTCAGATGGAAAAATGTATACATATAAATGATGTGATCCAAAGTGCATTTGAACAGCGGTGAAACACTTTCTTATGATGTGTTACATTAATACGAGCAGACAGAGAAGTAAGTTTAAAGTTTGGAGCACAAGAAATATTAATAACCTTGTGTAAATTGTCAGCTTTACGCTAAGCTAAAATGTTATTTTTAGCCATTTTACATGCACATGTTACCAGGCACGATCATATTTTTTTATCAAGAAAATTCACGTTGGATCATAATTTCTTTTTTCTAGTAAGACTTTGATATTAGGGCAAAAATCATATTCTTGATAATAATTTTTTTTATTGTTTTCATGTAAAAATATCTTAAAATCCTTCAAACAAGATCAATTTGATTTATATTGTTTTAGAAACAACACTGCATAAGATATTTAGGTTTTTCAGAGAATGTATTTTTAACGTGTATTTTGTCTTATTGTACTGGCAGTTTTTATAGTCAAAACAAGTGAAAAAAATCTACCAGTGCTGAAGAAGTAATCCAAAGTATTTAGAATACGTTACTGACCTTGAGTAATCTAATGGAATACGTTACAAATTACATTTTACAGCATGTATTCTGTAATCTGTAGTGGAATACACTTCAAAAGTAACCCTCCCAACCCTGCACACAGGGGTCAGACTCAGACTTCGACCTGTGTGGAATGTTTGGTATATATAGACAGGTTTGTCTACACCTATGAGGGCCAAATGTCCTCATCAGTGAAAACAAAAAAACTCTTAAATTGTTCAGAGGATGTTGATCTTCAAATTTAGCGATGTGCACGTTTGTGTGATGTTAAGGTTAGGTTTAGTGGTAGAGTTTGGAAAAAGAAAATATTGTTTGCCTGATATGAAATCGATGGAAGTCAATGAGAGATCACTAATATAGTCAAACAAACCTATATGTGTGTGTGTGTGTGTGTGTGTGTGAAAGTGGGGGGGTTTCTGCATTGTGGATGTTTTATAGTCTCACCACTTCATTTATGTGTGGTGTGTTGTGCATTGTGTCTGATTTATTGATTTTTATAAAAAAAAAAAAAAAAAAAAAAGATCTCTGTTTTTAGTATTTCCCATTCATTTCCTATGGCGGGTCAAAACTGAACTGGAACATCACCCCCTTAGACCACCTCTTAGACTTATCGAATCAAGTCCAGATTTGTTTGTGTGTGTTCAGATTACTGGTGGAGGATAAGTCACCAAGTCTTGTACCACTCAGATAAAGGATCCCATTTTTATTAAAGAAAATAAATAAATAAATCAAAACGGGTCCAAAAAGACCCGAACAGCACACAAGGGTTAAAAGAAGCATGATACATGATAACGGTCAAAGCCGTTCATCTAGTGTAGAAAAACATTTAAATCCAGATAGGCACATGAAGTTGTCCTGTGTAAGTCCCCTTTGCTGTAGATGAATCTCCCATGAAAGGCCCATCTCTCTCCTCTTCACTTGTGTGACAGACTATGAGCACCTGTGGGTGGGGCCAAGGGTGCAATGATGAAAAATAGGTTGTTGATGTCTTGCTGAAGAGGCAGTCATATGCAGATGTATTTGGTCCTTGTGACATCACAAGTTCCACAAATTCCAAATGGGCCGTTCAACAGCCTGGTTTAAATAAATGCTCTTTTTCTATTAAGGAGGAAGTTTTCAGTTCTGAAACTTACAGTATGTTTTATAGTACAATATCCTTGTACTGTATACAGGTGCATCTCAATAAATTAGAATGTCGTGGAAAAGTTCATTTATTTCAGTAATTCAACTCAAATTGTGAAACTCGTGTATTAAATAAATTCAATGCACACAGACTGAAGTAGTTTAAGTCTTTGGTTCTTTTAATTGTGATGATTTTGGCTCACATTTAACAAAAACCCACCAATTCACTATCTCAAAAAATTAGAATATGGTGACATGCCAATCAGCTAATCAACTCAAAACACCTGCAAAGTTTTCCTGAGCCTTCAAAATGGTCTCTCAGTTTGGTTCACTAGGCTACACAATTATGGGGAAGACTGCTGATCTGACAGTTGTCCAGAAGACAATCATTGACACCCTTCACAAGGAGGGTAAGCCACAAACATTCATTGCCAAAGAAGCTGGCTGTTCACAGAGTGCTGTATCCAAGCATGTTAACAGAAAGTTGAGTGGAAGGAAAAAGTGTGGAAGAAAAAGATGCACAACCAACCGAGAGAACCGCAGCCTTATGAGGATTGTCAAGCAAAATCGATTCAAGAATTTGGGTGAACTTCACAAGGAATGGACTGAGGCTGGTGTCAAGGCATCAAGAGCCACCACACACAGACACTACAGTTGTTGTATTCCTCTTGTTAAGCCACTCCTGAACCACAGACAACATCAGAGGCATCTTACCTGGGCTAAGGAGAAGAAGAACTGGACTGTTGCCCAGTGGTCCAAAGTCCTCTTTTCAGATGAGAGCAAGTTCTGTATTTCATTTGGAAACCAAGGTCCTAGAGTCTGGAGGAAGGGTGGAGAAGCTCATAGCCCAAGTTGCTTGAAGTCCAGTGTTAAGTTTCCACAGTCTGTGATGATTTGGGGTGCAATGTCATCTACTGGTTTTGGTCCATTGTGTTTTTTGAAAACCAAAGTCACTGCACCCGTTTACCAAGAAATTTTGGAGCACTTCATGCTTCCTTCTGCTGACCAGCTTTTTAAAGATGCTGATTTCATTTTCCAGCAGGATTTGGCACCTGCCCACACTGCCAAAAGCACCAAAAGTTGGTTAAATGACCATGGTGTTGGTGTGCTTGACTGGCCAGCAAACTCACCAGACCTGAACCCCATAGAGAATCTATGGGGTATTGTCAAGAGGAAAATGAGAAACAAGAGACCAAAAAATGCAGATGAGCTGAAGGCCACTGTCAAAGAAACCTGGGCTTCCATACCACCTCAGCAGTGCCACAAACTGATCACCTCCATGCCACGCCGAATTGAGGCAGTAATTAAAGCAAAAGGAGCCCCTACCAAGTATTGAGTACATATACAGTAAATGAACATACTTTCCAGATGGCCAACAATTCACTAAAAATGTTTTTTTTATTGGTCTTATGATGTATTCTAATTTTTTGAGATAGTGAATTGGTGGGTTTTTGTTAAATGTGAGCCAAAATCATCACAATTAAAAGAACCAAAGACTTAAACTACTTCAGTCTGTGTGCATTGAATTTATTTAATACACGAGTTTCACAATTTGAGTTGAATTACTGAAATAAATGAACTTTTCCACGACATTCTAATTTATTGAGATGCACCTGTATGTCAAAAGATCAAGGAAAATCTGATTCCTCATGTCATGACCCCTTTAATTAGTTAAACACGATCTACCTATATGGGAAAGTTTGTTAGATTCCCACATTTAATTTTACCTGTGATAATGGCCATAAACTATCAAATATTTATCAGAAGTGTGGCATTGCAAACAATTACAAATCATATTAATCATCATGAAATGTGATGTACAAGAGCAGGAAGGACGTGTTTACATTGAAATGGTAATTAATTTACAGAGTACGGAATTTACAGAGTACTAAATTACTCAACAGAAAATGTTTGTGCATCCGTCACTGTGTAACTTTAATCAT
>NW_026249703.1:0-10014 GCF_019703515.2 Myxocyprinus asiaticus
TCAAATCAAATCAAATCAAATCACTTTATTGTCACACAGCCATATACACAAGTGCAATGGTGTGTGAAATTCTTGGGTGCAGTTCCGATCAACATAGCAGTCGTGACAGTGATGAGACATATACCAATTTACAATAACATCAAATTAACACAACGCAATTTAAACATCTGTTATACATAATTAAACTCAACTTAAAACATCAAATTAACACAACACAATTTAAACATCTGTTATACATAATTACACTCAACTTAAAACATCAAATTAACACAACACAATTTAAACATCTGTTATACATAATTACACAACTTAAAACATCAAATTAACACAACACAATTTAAACATCTGTTATACACATAATTACACTCAACAATATACAAATAATAACATACACTGTACAGTATACAATATGCTGTTTTTGTTTTTTTTTTTGTTTTTTACTATATAGATACTATATAGATACACATTATTCAATAAAAATTAAAATATATATGAAAAAATAGTATATATATATATATATATATATATATATATATATATATATATATATATATATATATATATATATATATATATAGAATGTACAGTATTGTACTGTATTGAGATTCAGGCTGTCGGTTGATAGTCAGTTGTTAAGAGAGACATAATATAATAACAGTAATATAATTTATGACAGTCCGTTGTGAGATAAAAGAGTAATAAAGTGCAGGGCTGATGTATTTTGATCGTGGGAGATCAAGAGTTCAGAAGTCTGATTGCTTGGGGGAAGAAGCTATCATGGAGTCGGCTGGTGCGGGTCCTGATGCTGCGATACCGCCTACCTGATGGTAGCAGTGAGAACAGCCCATGGCTCGGGTGGCTGGAGTCTCTGATGATCCTCCGAGCTTTTTTCACACACCGCCTTGTATATATTTCCTGGAGGGAGGGAAGCTCACCTCCGATGATGTGTCTGGCAGTTCGCACCACCCTTTGCAGTGCTTTGCGGTTGTGGGCGGTGCTATTGCCGTACCAGGCGAAGATACAGCCAGTCAGGATGCTCTCCACAGTGCAGGTGTAGAACCGTGTGAGGATGTGGCGGTTCATTCCAAACTTCCTCAGCCGTCTCAGGAAGAAGAGGCGCTGATGAGCCTTCTTCACAACGACTTCAGTGTGGACGGACCATGTGAGTTCCTCAGTGATGTGGACACCCAGGAACTTGAAGCTGCTGACTCTCTCCACTGGTGCTCCATTGATGGTGATTGGACTGTGTTCTCTGTCTTTTCTTCTGAAGTCCACCACAAGCTCCTTTGTCTTACTGACGTTGAGGGAGAGGTTGTGCTCCTGACACCAGTGTGTCAGAGTGTGCACCTCCTCTCTGTAGGCTGTTTCATCATTGTCAGTGATCAGACCTACCACCGTCGTGTCATCAGCAAACTTAATGATGGCATTGGAGTTATGTGTTGCCACACAGTCATGTGTGTACAGGGAATACAGTAGTGGGCTGAGAACACAGCCCTGCGGGGCTCCAGTGTTGAGGGTCAGTGATGAGGAGATGTTGCTGCCTATTCTAACCACCTGGTGTCTGCTTGACAGGAAGTCCAGGATCCAGCTGCACAGCGAGCTGTTCAAGCCCAGAGCCCGGAGTTTCTCATCTAGCTTGGAGGGCACTATGGTGTTGAATGCTCAGCTGTAGTCTACAAACAACATTCTCACATAAGTGTTCTTTTTTTCCAGGTGGGAGAGAGCAGTGTGTGTTGTAGATGCAATGGCATCATCAGTGGAACGGTTGTTGCGGTATGCAAACTGCAGCGGGTCAAGATTGAGTGGTAATACAGAGCAGATGTAATCTCTGATTAGTCTCTCAAAACATTTGCTGATGATGGGGGTCAGAGCAACAGGACGCCAGTCATTTAAACAAGTTATTTTCGATTGTTTTGGAACAGGCACAATGGTGGATGTTTTAAAGCATGTGGGGACTACAGACAAAGAGAGGGAAAGGTTGAAAATGTCCGTAAAAACACCAGCCAGCTGGTTCGCGCACGCTCTGATGACGTGGCCCGGAATGCAGTCTGGACCCGCGGCTTTGCGGATATTCACCCGTCGGAAGGATCGGGTTACATCCGCTACAGAGACGGAGAGTGAACTAACCTCTGTAGCTTCGGCCGTGAGAGCTCTCTCCGCGAGGGCGGTGTTAGTTCCCTCGAAACGAGCATAAAAAGTATTTAGCTCATCCGGTAGAGAGGCAGCGGTGTTCATGGCAGAGTTTTTATTCCCTTTAAAGTCCGTGATGATGTTAATTCCCTGCCACATGCTTCTAGAGTTGGTGGTGTTAAACTGTCCTTCAATCTTGCTCCTGTACTGGCGTTTTGCTGTTTTGATCGTTTTTCGGAGGGCATAACTGGCTTGTTTATGCTCCTCCGCTTTCCCTGAATTAAAAGCGGAGGTCCGCACATTAAGTGCTGCGCGAACATCGCTATTGATCCACGGCTTCTGATTCGGATAGATTCGCACAGTTCTGGTCGGAATCACTTCCTCTACACACGTTCTGATGAAACACATTACGCTATCAGCATAAAGCTCGATGTCGTCATCAGAGGCGGACCGGAACATCTCCCAGTCCGTGCGATCAAAACAGTCTTGTAGCGTAGAGTCTGATTGGTCCGACCAGCACTGGATCGTTCTGAGGGTGGGTGCTTCCTGTTTCAATTTCTGCCTGTAAGCGGGCAGAAGCAGAATGGAAGAGTGGTCCGATTTGCCAAATGGTGGGCGGGGGAGGGATTTGTAGCCATCCCGGAACGGAGAGTAGCAATGGTCCAAAACCCGGTCCCCTCGTGTGTTGAAACTAATGTGCTGGTGATATTTTGGTGCGACTGATTTTAAACTGGCTTTATTAAAGTCCCCGGTCACAATGAACGCGGCCTCAGGGTGCGCAGTTTCCTGCTCACTTATACTCCCATACAATTCCTTGAGTGCCCGGTCTGTGTCGGCTTGTGGGGGGATGTACACAGCAGTGATAATGACCGCTGTGAATTCCCTCGGTAGCCAGAATGGTCGACACAGAAGCATAAGAAATTCCAGATCAGGAGAACAGAAAGACTTGATGGAATGTACGTTCCTCTGATCACACCAGGATTTGTTGATCATAAAACATACACCACCTCCTCTAGTTTTACCTGAGAGGTCTTTCGCTCTGTCCGCTCGGAGCACGGAGAACCCCGTGGGTTCAATGGCTGAGTCTGGAATCTCCGCAGACATCCAAGTTTCCGTAATATAGTACGATAGAGCAATAGAACAATATATAGAATAACAAAGTGATAGACTGAACAATACTACAGAAGATACAACAAATTATAGAATATAGACATATAGTACGATAGAGCAATAGTCAGAAAAATAAAATGACAGAATAAACAAAAGAACAAACCACAAAACAAATGATAAGAGGACAGAAGGATAGACTGATAGATAGAACGATAGAGCAAGTGTCAGAAAGATAAAATGATTGAATGAACAATAGAACAAACAATAGAACCAACGACAGAGTGAATGATAGAACGAATGATAGAATGACAGATGGAGTGATAGAGCCCAACAGATAGAAAAACAGAATAATAGAAAGAATGATATAACAAACGAAAACACGATAGATAGAAAAATAGATAGAATGATAGAACGAGCAATAAATCGAAAGAGACAGAATGATAAATAGAACAATAGAATGATTGATAAAACGAAAGAACAAGCAATAAAACAAACAATAGAACGATGGATAGAATGATGGATAGAACGATGGATAGAATGAATGATAGAACAAATGAAGGAACAATGGATAGAATGACAGAATGAGAGAGAAATAGTTTTGTTTTCAAAGGCAATCAATTAAAACTTTAAAATCGGATTAATTACAAGATGTGCAGATTAATTAAATTAATCGCATATCAATATTTACTGCCAAAGGCCCCCAAATTAAGGTAATATAGAATATAATAACTAAATATAATATATAATAAATATTATAATTCAGACAATTCAAACGCATTACATCGTATACATATATTGCGGCAACAGACAAGAAAAGCATTTAGACAATACAAAAAGTGTCTTTAAAAGACTAAATATTGCTTGTTTTATTTCCAAATCATTGAACATTCCTCTACACTATTTTTCATTGTTGGCCTTGTTACTCATGCATCAGAAGGGCGCTTTTGGAGTGACTAACTTTAGTTGCGTCAAGTCTCACTAGTTTTCAGCGCCTCTAGTCTTTAGCACTGTGTTTTTTAGGACGATGTGCCAAGATAAACATTGTTTGAAACTTAAAAAAGCATCTCAGGATCTCCTCTTTATCCAACTGTCTTTGAGCACAAAAGTGGGTCTGTGAAAGGCTGTGCTGCTTGCTCGCTGGTTTGATGAGGCATGTTGCCTGTACAGCTGGAGCGCTGACTGCCCCCTATTGCATCAAGGTGGTGCATCAAGCTTGAATTGCTCCGATTGTAGGAACATTCATAATTACGGAATTTACGTACAGGTTGGGGGCATGATTAGTTACTTTTTACGCATTATTTTTTCACAAGTAATTGCACTAAAGTAACATTAAATTGACAGCCCTATTTCAAAGATAATAAATCTGTAAAATACAACATTAATAATTTCCTCACCTCAGTTTGATGTGGCATGGGGTTAAATCCACACAGGTTACACACAGTGCTCTTGCAGGTAGTGCAGGTGTTGTAATTTGGAGGATTTTTCATGATCTCTGCCTTACAGAGTGGACAAACCTTTGGAGGCTCTGGTTTGTGCTCACCCCCTTTTATTACAGCTGTTCCTTGAACCTTTGTCATTTTTTCCTCTTGTTTCCTTTCTTTCTGTTTCTCTTCAGCAGATTTTGCTCCCTGTGTAAGTGACAAATCAGCAGATCCTTTTTGAGAAGTAGCTGGTGTTAATGTAGTCTTCACAGAAGGTGTTGAAACCTCCTGAGTTGCTGGTGCTGTTGTGGAGGATTCATCTTGTGCCGCAGTGGAGATGAGATTAGATGCTGAACTCAGGAGAGAGGAGCCGAATCCAAAGACCTTCCCAGAGACACTGGAAACAGCAGGCTGTGGAGATGGTGATCTTGAGCGTCCAAAACCAAAAAAGCCAGTCTCTTCTTTTGTTGGCCCAGTCTTTGGCAGAGCTGGAGATTTTGTGGATACTGCATTGTCCTTCTGTGTTGGTTGTGCTGGTTTTTGGAGCTCCTGCTGCAGAGGGGGCTTCTGTGTTGGAGGAACTGCACTTGTTTTTATAGACTCTGTTGTTGTCTTTACTTTTTCCATGGTATCTGCTGAGTCAACTAGATTGTTCTGTGGAGAAACAGGAGCTGGTGTCCTTTTATTTAGTGATGTTGGTGGAGGTACTTTGTTGGCCTCAACCTGAGCTCTCTGCATCTGACAGTTCAAACATAGCCACTCCTTTTTCTGAAATAAACAAAAACAAAAAACATATTTAATTAAAAAGAGGATCTTCTAGTACTAGAAGAAGCATTTTAGAAATACACTGAAGCACAAAAATGACCTGAAAGCTACCAACGTAAATGGGTGTTTGACAAATAACTTTGTCATTTTTTCACTGCTAGCTTTTGTCTGCGTAAATGTTTTCATTAGTAACTTTAGTCACTGAGCGCTTTTACATGCGCACCAATACACTGATTACTACCGAATGTCAGCTTGTTAAAAAAATTTTTTTACATGAGATTTAAAATCATCAGATTATTCTCTGCTTTTGACATCAAAAAGTAAACACTTGTGCACATTGGATAAGTCAGTAAAAATGCTGGTAATAGTGTTTACATGCAATGCAAAATCAGGGTAATGGGCAAAAATCTAAGTCTGACAATCATGGTTTGCTTAAACCTGTAATAACCTCACTCCGATAAAGGAAAACCGTTTAAGGTGCTAACATGACCATACACATTATCAGGTAATTAAGCATAATTGCTGTAAGATCATGCATGTAAACACATTTACTGTGATACAGTTTTAAGTACCAAAATACTACTACAAAAAAAAAACTAATTTGAATAATGTGTATAAGGTGTTTCATGTTCTTCAAAGCAAAAAGGCTCCTTACCTCAGTCTCGTGGGGCATGGGGTTAAAACCACATAGTTTACACACAGTGTGTTTGCACTCAGTACAGGTATCATAATTGGGTGGGTCCTTCTGAAAATCAACTTTACAGAGCGGGCAGGCTTTGGGAAGTGTCTTGGTTGACCCTGTCTTTGTTGTTTCTGGTCGAGCTGTATCTTTTGTAACTGATCTGACCTCAGATTGCTTATCCGTTTTGATCTGTTCTTGTATATTGGCAGGAAGTACTTTTTTGTCATCCGTAGGAAGCATTTTAGGAGAGACCTCAAGGGCTTCAGATCCCTTTCGGGAAGCAGCAGGTGTGCTGGTCTTGAGAGATGTCTGAGAAATTCCAGACCCCTTTCGTGAGGACGGTGGAGTGGTGATCTTTTCTGAAGTCTGGGAAACCGATGAGCCTTTACGAGAAGAAGGTGGGGTGGTAGTCTTCGTAGACAGCTGCGAAGCTGTGGAGCCTTTCCGAGAAGCGGGTGATGTTGTAGAAGACTCATCCAGAGCTGATGAGATCAGATTACTTGCTGAGCTAAGAATGGAGGAGCCAAACCCCAAAACCTTCCCAGAGACAGCAGATGCAGCAGGAGGATATGAGGGAGATGGAGATCTACCAAAGCCAAAGAAGCCAGACTCTTCAGGGGCTTCAGAAGAGGTAAGAGCAGATCCATCTTGGGCCTTTCCTTGTTCTTCTTTTCGTTCTTTAGAGAGTAGATCTGTTGCACTTTCTAGGACTTGTCCTTGTCCGTCTCCTTTCTTGGCAACTTTCGGTTTTGTACCATCTGTATTCTGAATGTTCTTAGAGTTTAGGGCAGCCTCAGAGCCTTTCCTTGAGATTGGAGGAGTTGTTTTGATAGATGTCTGTGAAAAAGTAGAATCCTTGCGGGAGGACGGAGGAGTGGTGTTGACTTTATCAGAAGTTAGTGAAACTGCAGAACCTTTGCGATAAGTCGGTGGTGTCTTATCAGACATTTGAGAAACTACTGAAGCCTTACGAGAACCAGCAGGTGTTGTGGAGGACTCATCCTGAATGGCTGATGAGATCAGATTAGATGCCGAGTTTATAATTGAGGAACCAAATCCTAACACCTTTCCTGAGACATCAGGCTGTGGAGATGGCGATCGAGATCTTTCTCCACCAAAACCAAACCCAAAGAATCCCGGTTTGTCTTGTTGGGGGTCTGTTGTTTGTGATTCTGCTTTTGCAACCACTACCAACTTCTGCTGATGAGGTGGTTTTGTTTCTTGAGTGGGTTGTTTGGTTTCTGCTGGGGTTTGTTTATTGTCTTGTTTGCCCTCTACTTCTGGCTTCTTATCCTTATGAACAGTATCTGCTGGCTTCTTCTGTGAAGGTCCAACTTCTTTAGCTTGTGGAGGTTCTGGTGCTTTCTTCACCTGACATGTCAAACAAAGCCACATCTTCACCTGTAATTTATAAAGCATATTGAGTAATGCCTTTTGAAATGTATGAACTAAAATGTGTATTATTAAGGATGGTAAATACCACTGAAGGTTGTTAAGATTGTATAGATTAAAGAAGATGTAAACATGACAAGATCTTCTGTCATCACTAGACATTATATGCAAATACACTCAGAGTGCTATATACAAAAATGCTTTGAAATTTGCACTATGCTACTGCTGCCATAAAATATTTTTGGTAACACTTTTCATAAAGTTATATATATTTACATTAGTTAACGCAATAATAAATGTGAACTAACAAAAGATAATACTTTAAAAGCATTTATTAAGGGGCCTGGGTAGCTCAGTGGTAAAATACGCTGGCTACCACCCCTGGAGTTCGCTAGCTCACTAGCTCGAATCCTTAGGGCATGCTGAGTGACTCCAGCCAGGTCTCCTAAGCAACCAAATTGGCCTGGTTGCTAGGGAGGGTAGAGTCACATGGGGTAAACTACTCGTGGTCACTATAATGTGGGGCGTTCTCAGTGGGGCGCGTGGTGAGTTGAGCGTGGTTGCTGCGGTGGATGGCGTGAAGCCTCCACACATGCTATGTCTCCGTGGCAACGCGCTCAAACAAGCCACGTGATAAGATGCGCGGGTTGACGGTCTCAGACACGGAGGCAACTGGGATTTGTCCTCCACCACCCCGACTGAGACGAATCACTACGTAACCACGAGGACTTAAAAGCACATTGAGAATTGGGCATTCCAAATTGGGAGAAAAAAAAAAGGCATTTATTAATATTGGTTAATATAAATTTTTACTGTGCATGGGTCGTTGACAAATATGGTTGACAATAAAAGTGATTTGATTTGATTTGTCTGAGGTGATGAAAATGAAAAAAGAGGTTTTTTGTTTTTTTTTACAATTATATACAGGTGCATCTCAATAAATTAGAATGTCGTGGAAAAGTTCATTTATTTCAGGAATTCAACTCAAATTGTGAAACTCGTGTATTAAATAAATTCAATGCACACAGACTGAAGTAGTTTAAGTCTTTGGTTCTTTTAATTGTGATGATTTTGGCTCACATTTAACAAAAACCCACCAATTCACTATCTCAAAAAATTAGAATACATCATAAGACCAATAAAAAAAAAACATTTTTAGTGAATTGTTGGCCTTCTGGAAAGTAGGTTCATTTACTGTATATGTACTCAATACTTGGTAGGGGCTCCTTTTGCTTTAATTACTGCCTCAATTCGGCGTGGAATGGAGGTAATCAGTTTGTGGCACTGCTGAGGTGGTATGGAAGCCCAGGTTTCTTTGACAGTGCCCTTCAGCTCATCTGCATTTTTTGGTCTCTTGTTTCTCATTTTCCTCTTGACAATACCCCACAGATTCTCTATGGGGTTCAGGTCTGGTGAGTTTGCTGGCCAGTCAAGCACACCAACACCATGGTCATTTAACCAACTTTTGGTGCTTTTGGCAGTGTGGGCAGGTGCCAAATCCTGCTGGAAAATGAAATCAGCATCTTTAAAAAGCTGGTCAGCAGAAGGAAGCATGAAGTGCTCCAAAATTTCTTGGTAAACGGGTGCAGTGACTTTGGTTTTCAAAAAACACAATGGACCAACACCAGCAGATGACATTGCACCCCAAATCATCACAGACTGTGGAAACTTAACACTGGACTTCAAGCAACTTGGGCTATGAGCTTCTCCACCCTTCCTTCAGACTCTAGGACCTTGGTTTCCAAATGAAATACAAAACTTGCTCTCATCTGAAAAGAGGACTTTGGAACACTGGGCAACAGTCCAGTTCTTCTTCTCCTTAGCCCAGGTAAGACGTTGTCTGTGGTTCAGGAGTGGCTTAACAAGAGGAATACGACAACTGTAGCCAAATTCCTTGACATGTCTGTGTGTGGTGGCTCTTGATGCCTTGACCCCAGCCTCAGTCCATTCCTTGTGAAGTTCACCCAAATTCTTGAATCGATTTTTCTTGACAATTCTCATAAGGCTGCGGTTCTCTCGGTTGGTTGTGCATCTTTTTCTTCCACACTTTTTCCTTCCACTCAACTTTCTGTTAACATGCTTGGATACAGCACTCTGTGAACAGCCAGCTTCTTTGGCAATGAATGTTTGTGGCTTACCCTCCTTGTGAAGGGTGTCAATGATTGTCTTCTGGACAACTGTCAGATCAGCAGTCTTCCCCATGATTGTATAGCCTAGTGAACCAAACTGAGAGACCATTTTGAAGGCTCAGGAAACCTTTGCAGGTGTTTTGAGTTGATTAGCTGATTGGCATGTCACCATATTGTAATTTTTTGAGATAGTGAATTGGTGGGTTTTTGTTAAATGTGAGCCAAAATCATCACAATTAAAAGAACCAAAGACTTAAACTACTTCAGTCTGTGTGCATTGAATTTATTTAATACACGAGTTTCACAATTTGAGTTGAATTCCTGAAATAAATGAACTTTTCCATGACATTCTAATTTATTGAGATGCACCTGTATATTAGTTCAA
>NW_026249704.1:0-9917 GCF_019703515.2 Myxocyprinus asiaticus
TATATATATATATATATATATATATATATATATATATATATATATATATATATACATACACACAACAGCAGAAGACCACATTGTGGTCCACTTCTGTCAGCCAAGAACAGAAAGCTGAGGCTGCAGGGGGTCTATCATCTGTGTACCTCAGCAGAAATTGAGATTCATCAGACCAGACTATGTTTTTCCAGTCTTTAACTGTCCAGTTTTGATGAGTCTGTGCCCACTGCAGCCTCAGCTTTCTCTTCTTGGCTGATAGAAATGGAACCTGATGTGGTCTTCTGCTGTTGTAGCCCATACGCCTCAAGGTTCGACATGTTGTGCACTCTGAGATGCTATTCTGCTCACTACAATTGTACAGAAGTGTTATCTGAGTAGCCTTTCTATCAGCGCAAACCAGTCTGGCCATTCTCCACTGACCTCTCCCTTAACAAGGCGTTTCTGTCTGCAGAACTGCCGCTCACTGAATGTTGTTTTGGGCACCATTCTGAGTAAACTCTAGAGACTGTTGTGCATGAAAATCCCAGGAGATCAGCAGTTACAGAAACATTCAAACTAGCCCATCTGGCACAAAAAAATCACGCCATGTTTGAAATCTCTCAGATCACATTTTTTCCCCATTCTGATGGTTAATGTGAACATTAACTGAAGCTCCTGACCCGTATCTGCATGATTTTATGCATTGCAATGGTCGGTGAGTGTACGTGCAGGGTCTCTAAAGACCTGAATATATAAGTGTTTGATGAATTCCCATGCATTTAAGGGTTAATGCTGGTAGTTATTTATTTAATATAAAGATATTGCTTAATGTAGCAAGGAGTTAATAATATTAAGAAGAGGTTCTGAGACTACAAGGAATACCTCTTTTAAGAGCTTAGTTGGTATTGGATCTAACATAGTGTGGCTTTTGATGTTTTTATAAGTTTTGTTAGCGCTTCATGACCCATGACAGCGAAGGATTGAAATTGCTCGTAAGGAAAATTATGAGACACTGTTTTCTGAGGTACTGTGACAGACAATTGCATAATTCCAATTGTATTTCTGATGATTTCAATTTTATCAGTAAAGAAATTCATGAAGTCATTACTATTGTGCTGCAGTGGAATATCTGGTTTTGTCAAGGCTTTATTTCCAACCAATTTAGCCACAGTACTGAATAAACACCTAGGATTGTTGTGGTTATTTTCTATGACTTTGCTAAAATATGTTGACCTGGCAGCTTTTAGTGCCTGTCTGTAGCTACTGACACTATCCTTCCATGCACCGCAAAATACCTCTAATTTTGTATTCTTCCACTTGCACTCCATTTTCAGAGCTGCTCTCTTGAGAGCATGAGTGTGATCATTGTACCATGGTGCAGGGCTTTTTTCTTTAATCGAAGGGGGCGACACTATCAAGAGTGCTAGAAAAGACTGTATTTATATTTTCTGTTATTACATCAAGTTCTTCTAGACTTTTTGGCCTACTGAGTATATGAGACAAATCTGGAAGATTATTAGTGAAGCTATCTTTAGTGGTTGAAAGAATAGTTCTACCTGAACTATAGCATGGTGTAGATTGAGTGACATTAGCTGATCGCAGCATACAAGAGACGAGGTAATGATCTGAGATGTCATCACTCTGCGGCAGAATTTTATAGTATCAACATCAACTCCATATGACAGAATTAAATCTTGCGTATGATTATGGCGATGAGTCAGTCCTGTCACATTTTGTCTGACTCCAGAGAGTTGAGAATATCGATAAATGCTAATTCCAATGTGTCATTTTCATTATCTATGTGAATGTTGAAGTCACCAACAATTAAACCTCTATCCACAGTAACTACTAGATCTGATAGAAAATTTGAAGGAAATCAGAATATGGCCTGGGTGATCTATGTATATATTGTAGTAAAGGCAAAAGACGACAGAGATTTTTTATTTATATCTGACGGTGTCACATTAAGCATTATTAGTTCAAAAGACTTAAACTTATAGCCTGTCCTCTGAGTAACACCACAAAATTAACTGTAAATTGTAGCAACACCTCCTCAACCCTTCAGACGAGGCTCATGTGTATAACAATAACCTGGGGGTGTAGACTCATTTAAACGAATATATTCAACCGGTTTAAGCCAGGTTTCAGTCAAACAGAGCATATCCAAATTATGATCTGCAATCATTTCATTTACAATTTGTGCTTTGGTTGAAAGAGATCTAATTTTTAGTAGCCCTGCCTTTATATGATGTTGATCTTCAATTTTGTTTTTTGTTATTTTCATGTTTGACCTTAATTACATTTTTTCTAAATGATTTAGTGAGGGGTTTGTGTTTGGTAGTTCGGGGAACAGACACAGTCTCTATTTGCTATCTAGGTGATACCGTCTCTATCTGTTGTAGTTTATGTGACCTGTATGACATCTCCAGTTAGCTAGCAGACATTCGGATTAGCCAGTTTTCCTGCTTTCTGACCTGGGCCCCAGTTAGTCAAATACTATCACTATTAAGACTATGAGCCAAATTACCAGAGAGGAGAGCAGCACCTTTCCTAGAGGGATGGAGTCTGTCTCTCTTTAGCAGGTCAGGTCTACCCCAGAAACTATTCCAATTGTCTAGAAATCATATGCTATTCTCCAGACACCACTCAAGACATCCAGCCATTTAGTGACACTAATCTATTATAAACCTTGTCACCATGACGAGCAGGGAGGGGGGCAGAGTATATTAAAGTGTCTGACATCGTTTTTGCAAGTTCACACACCTCTTTAACATTATCTCTAGTGATCTCCGACTGGTGAAGCTGGACATCGTTTGTGCCGACATGAATAACAATTTTAGAAAATCTATGATTAGCATTAGCCAGCACTTGTAAATTTGATCTGATATCAGATGCCTGAGCCCCTGAAAAGCATTTAAGTCTGTGAGTCTCTATTTCCACGTTCCTTACAATAGAATCTCCTATAACAAGTGCACTTTCAACATGATTCTTAGTGGGTGCATCACTGAGTGGGGAGAATCGACTGGAAACCCTAACAGGAATGGGAGAGCGGTGTCGCTTTGCTGAGCGAGTATGCCACCAAGACGACACCCAAACGCCCTGCTGCGGGGGCTCTACAGCTGGAACCAAAGTGTGTGTGTTGCTCGCTGTTCTACCCGCATCCGAAACAGTATCTACCGGCTTCTCTTTCTCACTGACCTCCACTAGCGTTCGGATGTGTGCCTCTAACTCATTACCCTTCTCCGTCAGCCTGACTAATTCCTTACATTTATCACATGTGAATCCCTCACTGCTGATGGAAGAAGCTACAGTAAACATGTGGCATGCAATGAACGAAGCGATAATATGAGTGGATACCATGACTTACCGCAATTGTTTATTGTTGTTATGGTTGTTCTTGAGCGGCAAGAGTTTGAGATCGAGTCCCTCACGCAATTGTTTGTTGTTGTGGTGGTTCCTTGAGATTGATACAATAATCCGTGTAAACACAAGAGGAGAAAACGAATGCACACAGTCAAATTGCGAGATGTAGACAAGCGGAAAAAAGAAAAGAAAACTGGTGCATGTGGTAATATACACGCAGTTGAAACGGTGGAAAAACAAAGCACGCGGTAAAATGGCAAAGGATTAAACGATGAACGTAGAGGAATAAGTAATGCTAAGCAGGCTAGCAAGCTACAAACAAACACAGACTCATGATACTTGATCATTTTATTCTACAACATAAATTACACACAGTCATACCCCAAATCTGAATTTTGTAGCTGCCGTGTTTATTTTTTTAAGTATGTTGCTAACAAGTAGCTAGAAAAGAACTACTACGGTTTTCCATTTCGTAAAAAAAAAAAAAAAAAATGTCCAAGTATCTTCAAGTAATGTTTACCACAGACCATATTTTACTCATAAATTGAAAAACCCTATTATAAAAACCACAGCAAATTCCTGAGGGAACCCATGGCAAATTAGCCTTCCGGGTTCGCCCACAAATCGACGTCACAGCTAAACAGCTCTAGACGTATTGATTTTCAATGCTGAGGTGGTTCATCGGTTGTATATGCCTTTGTTGAAGCCATTGGTCCATGTTATTTCAACTTCATTTTATAAAAATTGCATTTAATAGCGTAATCTACACTACCCATGATCCTGAAGAGAAATATTCACCAATGAACTGCGGCCAACAAAGCATTTCATGATGCACTGTGAATGATGCAATCAAGTCGCTCTCCATACAAATATTTGCATATATCTGAATATTTTGCAGTAAACTTAAAATATTTAGATTCTATACTTATAATCAACAACCTCAAATCAATAGTTTTATATTTTCCCATCATTTTTATTCAATTACATCATTCGCAATGCTTCATGGGATTGTATTTCGTGTCCTACTGAAAAACGTTAAGTAGACAGTTTTGTATCTTTGATTTGTTTGAAATGTTGTGATTTACCTCAGAGCTGGTTGGTTTGGCTCATGGCTTACAACTCTTATATGAAGGATTTTATGAAAAGCCTATGGAAAATGATCGGGAAAAATACTTCCGGAACCAAGATGGCGGAAAACGTGGATGGGCACTGCTGTGCTCTATTGTTAATAGCATAGTGTAGCTAACAATTTTTTTTTTTTTTTTTTGCTCAGGGACAGAATAAGTAAATATGTTAAAATTAAATGCAATAAAATAACTGATGTTATTGTCTGAATGAAGGTGAGAAAGGGTAGATTGTGGCAATCCAAAATATAAAGAATTGCAATAAATCAACTGAGACTAAATAAGTGCTTGGATGGCTATTTCAAAATCTTTCTGTGAAAGAAAAGCTTTTTTCTTTGAAATCGATAGAAGTTGGAAAAAGCTCCCCTTAATGACAGCACAAACCTGCCTGTGCCTGTCAATGGCCATAGAGGAGTCCAAAATGACACCAAGATTTTTGACATTTGATTATCATGTACGTTAGCAAAAAGGGGATCTAACAAATTTTCAACAGAAATACCCGAGGCAGGAGAACCAAAAACAATTACCTCTGATTTGTTTTTATTAAGCTGAAGAAAATGTTATGCCATCCAAGATTTAATATCAGAAAAACAATAAAAAGATTCCCTAAGGAACTACAGTCTGATTTAAGTAGCAGATAAAATTGTCATCAGCATAACAATGTTACTAAAGATTATACCTTTGGAAAATAGAACCTAATGGGAGCATGTATTGGGAGAATAAAAGAGGACCCAAAATGGAACCCTGTGGGACACCATACCTAATGGGTGCTGGCAATGAGGAATGACTACCAATATTAACAGAAAAGGTTCTCCCCTTGAGATAAGAATCAAACCACTCAAAGGTAACCCCCCTTGATGCCCACCACACACTTTCAGCAATTTAAAAGAATGTCATGGTCAATTGTATCAAATGCTGCGCTAAGATCTAGCATTTTGTTACCTTCAACAGTCTAGACTCAGTGCTATGCAACACTCTAAAACTCAATTGAAATTTGTCAAAGATGTTAAAAGAATTCAGATAGGAGGAGAGCTGAGAAATGACAACCTTTTCCAAAAATTTTTAGATGAATGACAGCTTGGGGTGTTTTTTTTAATATAAAGTGAAGTGTTCTACTTCAATGCTGTCACACTATTTGAGATCCTACTTTATTTGTTCCAGATGTATACCATGATACCCTGAATACAATAAAAACCCTTGTCCAGTTAGGTACTGTATATTTTGCATATCATTCCCCTTACAGTTACTCCCAAGTAAATTTATCCCAGTGATTTAACGATAAACGCTTTGCGAATCGATTCAATCAAATCTTTAAAATGAACCAGCACAAAAAAAGAATTCATTAGAAAATCGAGCATCACTACTTGACATCTTAGCTTATTTACAAAATAGTGCACTACACTTGGCATAGTAGCAAAAAATGTATGCATTCCAATACCAATCGAGGGTGCTGAATGGACAACAGTTTATTCAATTTGATTCTCAAGTGAAATTGTAAATGGAGTTCTTTGCCCTAGTCCAGTCCACTGTTCCCAGTAATCATTTGTCTGTGCTTCACCAATAGTGGAGGGTTTCACACCCCCACTTAAAGGGATTGTTCACCCAAAAATGAAAATTTCTCATCATTTACTCACCGTCGTGCCATCATGCAAACCACAGTGCTCATGCATTTTCTTGTTTATTATCATGACTTTGGCCCAACAAAACACATGTACAGAAATAAGCTGGATAAAGGATGTCTTAAAAGAATAGTTCACCCAAAAATGAAAATTCTCTCATCATTTACTCACCCTCATGCCATCCCAGATGTGTATGACTTTCTTCTGCACAACAGAAATTAAGATTTTTAGAAGAATATTTCAGCTCTGTGGGTCCATAATGGGTGCAAAAATTTTGAGACTCCAAAAATCACATAAAGGCTGCCTAAAAGTAATCCATATGACTCCAGTGGTTAAATCCATATCTTCTGAAGTGATTTTATAGGTGTAGGTGTGAGACAGATAAATATTTAAGTACATTTTTGCTTGAAATTCTTCTTCCTGCCCAGTAGGGGGCGATATGCACAAACAATGTGAAACCTAAAACACAAGAAGAATGTGAAAGTTGAAGTGCAGCCTAACTAAGCAGAGAGGAGAATTTATAGTAAAAATGGACTTAAATATTGATCTGCTTCTCACCCACACCTCTCAAATTGCTTCTGGAGACAATAATTTAACCACTGGAGTCTTATGGCTTACTTTTATGCTGACTTGTGTGATTTTTGGAACTTAAAAATTCTGGCACCCATTCACTTATATTGTGAGGTCCAAAAGAGCTGATAAATTCTTCTAAAAATTTTCATTTGTGTTCTGCTGAAGAAAGAAAGTCATACACATCTAGGATGGCATGAGGGTGAGTAAATGATGAGAGAATTTTCATTTTTGGGTGAACTATTCCTTTAACAAATACTAAACACGCATATCTTTTTAAACTACACATTACATATAGTAAACTAAAAAAATGAACACACAAGCTTTAATCATCATACCTGGACACTCACTGTTTAGCATTTCACATAATACATTCAGACAATTGTTGCTGATTGATACGAGTCAAACTGTACATCTAATTATAAATATGTAATCCTTGTAAAGGGGTCATGACACGAGGAATCACATTTTCCTTAATCTTTTGACATATAAGAGGTCATTGCACTATAATAACCTACTGTAAGTTTCAGACTTCAAAACTTCCTCCTCACTGCAAAAACAGCATTTGTTGAAACCAAGATGCCAGAACGACTCGTTCTCTACTTTCTGATGTCAGGGATGTCACACTGTGGTAGACATATGCATCTGACCGCATCCACAACACCTCATCAACGCCTATTTTACCTTATCACTTATGCTGCCCCACCAAGTATCGGTGAGCAGTGAGATGGCTGGTCAGTCAAGAGCAGAGAGCCATTCAGAACAGTGGACGTTTACTGTCAAGTCTTAAAGGAGAAGTAGCACCAAAACAGAGCGTTTCTGACAGAGGCTCAGAATGAGGGTGGAAAATGATCATGTTTTACAAGTTTTTTTTTTTTTTTTTTTGTGTGCAAAAACTAATATTATATATGAATCTCAAGGTACGTATTAAAATAATAAAAAAGGCATGTCATGACTCCTTTAAAAAAAAAAAAAAAAAATCAATTAAAAACTCATGATTTATGATTGTACCATACTATCAGCAATAATACCCAAATACAGTTTCACCGTATGACATCATCGTCAAGTTGCTCCATAGCACCATCATACTGTCCTCATCACACAATACTTTATGTAGAAAGAGCAACTGAGTTCAATAACAAGCTTTGGTGTGGAGGGATTAAATGCTTAAATAGATCATTAAAATTCCAGTGCATAAAAAATACATTTGCAAGTAGTCCCTCTGGCTACCTATGTGCACACATATCTTCCAGCATGAGATACGACAGATAAGTTAAAGTGTAACTGTGTGACTCTCATGCTTGTACAGTATATCTTACATCAGCGTATAGGTGTAGACAATGGTGTGTTAATTGGGAATGTCAGTGTTGTTGTTGCGGTTGCCGTATTTATGGTGGATGATCAGCAGAACCACTCCCAGGAAGAAACACGCAGAGCCCACCGTGATGTAGGCGATGCCCAGGAAAGGGTTCTTCCCTCCCATCCAGGAAATCGTGCTGAGGATCATTCGCTTGCGGCCATCAAAGCTGCGCACTGGGTAATCTGGGGTCACATAATTAAAGAAATCCAAATATACAACTTCTGTTGTTTTAGTACAACACACTGTTGCTTCCTTTGTAAGACATATTTACTACTTGTTGCTTACATATAATGTACATTTCACATACATGAGGGGTTAAAAAGTCCACTTGGGAAAATGCTGGGCAAAATCTACAGCTCTAGAAAAAATTAAGAGACCACTGCACAATTATCAGTTTCTCTGGATTTACTATTTATAGGTATGTGTTTGAGTAATATGAAAATGTTTGTTTTATTCTATAAAGTATTGACAACATTTCTTCCAAATTCCAAATAAAAATATTGTCATTTAAAGCATTTATTTGCAGAAAATGACAACCGGTCAAAATCACAAAAGAGATGCCGTGTTTTCAGATCTCGAATAATGAAAAGAAAGCAAGTTCATATTCATTTTTAAACAATGCAATACTAATGTATTAACTTAGGGAGAGTTCATAATTCAATATTTGGTGGGATAACACTGATTTTCAATCACAGCTTTCATGCATTTTGGCATGCTCTCTACCAGTCTTTCACATTGCTGTTGGGCGACTTCATGCCACTCCTGGAGCAAAAATTCAAGCAGCTCGGCTTTGTTTGATGGCTTGTGGCCATCCATCTTCCTCTTGATCACATTCCAGAGGTTTTCAATAGGGTTCAGGTCTGGAGATTGGGCTGGCTATGACAGGGTATTGATCCGGTGGTCCTCCATCCACACCTTGATTGACCTGTCTGTGTGGAATGGAGCATTGTCCCACTGGAAAAACCAATCCTCAGAGTTGGGGAACATTGTCAGAGAAGAAGGAAGCAAGTTTTCTTCCAGGATAACCTTGCACGTGGCTTGATTCCTGCGTCCTTCACAAAAACAAATCTGCCCTATTCCAGCCTTGCTAAAGCACCCCCAGATCATCACCGATCCTCCACCTGGTCGTCTAATG
The DNA here is from genome assembly GCF_019703515.2 of Myxocyprinus asiaticus. Lineage (NCBI taxonomy): Eukaryota > Metazoa > Chordata > Actinopteri > Cypriniformes > Catostomidae > Myxocyprinus > Myxocyprinus asiaticus. The sequence continues at coordinate 9,151 of NW_026249704.1, forward strand.
GTTAGACGGAGGCCTGGAGAGGCCTTCAAGCCACAGTGTCTTGCACCCAATGTGAAATTTGGTGGAGGATTAGTGATGATCTGGGGGTGCTTCAGCAAGGCTGGACACCTGGAAGAAAACTTGCTTCCTTCTGCTTTGACAATGTTCCCCAACTCTGAAGATTGTTTTTTCCAGTGGGACAATGCTCCATGCCACACAGCCATGTCATTCAAGGTGTGGATGGAGGACCACTGGATCAAGACCCTGTCATAGCCAGCCCAATCTCCAGACCTGAACCCCATTGAATACCTCTGGAATGTGATCAAGAGGATGATGGATGGCCACAAGCCATCAAACAAAGCCGAGCTGCTTGAATTTTTGCGCCAGGAGTGGCATGAAGTCGCCCAACAGCAATGTGAAAGACTGGTAGAGATCATGCCAAGACGCATGAAAGCTGTGATGAAAATTAGGGTTATTCCACCAAATATTGATTTCTGAACTCTTCCTAAGTTAAAACATTAGTATTGTGTTGTTTAAAAATGAATCTGAACTTGTTTTCTTTGCATTATTAGAGGTATGAAAAAGCAGCATCTTTTTTGTTATTTTGACCAGTTGTCATTTTCTGCAAATAAATGCTTTAAATGACAATATTTTTATTTGGAATTTGGGAGAAATGTTGTCAGTACTTTATAGAATAAAACAAAAATGTTCATTTTACTCAAACACATACCTATAAATAGTAAATCCAGAGAAACTGATAATTTTGCAGTGGTCTCTTAATTTATTCC
>NW_026249705.1:0-9340 GCF_019703515.2 Myxocyprinus asiaticus
TACATTTCTGTCACATTATCTGTGATCTAGATGAGATTCTCTGACAATGTCACATTCACATTCTTTATATAAACTATTTTTCTCTTCCTATATTTGGGAAATCATAATAGTAAAATAATCATTATTATTACTATTTGCAGTATTTTGTTTTTGAATGTGCATTTTTACAGTTGTTTATTGCAACACATTTTCCCCAAGCAACACTGTAAATACAAAACCAAAACTGTTTCTTCTGTAAATGTTTAATTTATAGGATTCCCGTTTGCAAATGTACACACTGTAATTTATGTAGATAACAGTATTATTATGTTGCAAAGTTCAAAAAGTGTTTGTGTAGCTCAACTGCTAAAACACGTCACTAGCAACACTAAGAGTTTGATTCCCAGAGAACACACAGACTGATAATATGTATTGTTTATATGCACTGTAAATCACTTTGGAGAAACGCATCTGCCAAATGCATAAATGTAACTGCTTTGAATTTGGTCTGAAAAATCTCATTCATTGTAATAAGAGGTCATGGTTGTATTGTTTTAAATAAATCTCACAGTGTGGAATGAATGTTCAGTGTATCTGTGTATCTGATGCCTTTGTGAGCCATTTAAAAGTAATTTTCCAACATAGCATTATGTTGATAATGTCAGTGACTTTCCCTCAATATTTTTAAACAGCATTGTGACAAGGAGGAGGGCGTGGCCGGGCCGTGAGGGTATACGTGAGGGCCCTGAGTCAGCTGATCAGCAGGAGAGCGAGATAAAGGTGAGCCAGAGACGCCAGTTCGGGAGAGAGAGAGCCACATGCGGCCGCTGTGTGTGTCTGTGTGCTTGTGTTTTCGTTGATTTAAGTTCATTTATGACATTAAAACTTACGTTGACTGTTCAGCTGGTTCCCGCCTCCTCCTTGCCTCCTTTACCCTGTTACATTTGTGCCGAAAACCTGGGAAGGAGGAGGGGTGCGCTCTCGTGGAGTCCTCGCCGCTGCCGTCCACCAGGCAGGAGCGGCTGTCGTCTGCCAGAGGGTGGAGGAGTGGTTGAGGACCACGCGACAATGTGTCCGGGGACCAGCGAGCAAGTTTTTCTCTCTCTCTCCTCTCTCTGTGTGTCTCCCACTCGCCCTTTCCCTCTCCCCTCCTCTCTCCCCTAGGTTCCCAGGAGGCAGGGTGGACCAACAGCTGGCGGAATTGTCAAAAGGGCAGCGTCCCCCCTCCAGAGATGGGGGGGAGTAGGTCAGTCCGGATGGCACCCCGGCTTGAATCGGGCGGGGGAGCAGTGTGACAAGGAGGAGGGTGTGGCCAGGCCGTGAGGGTGCATGGCCGGCGCTGAGCCAGATGATCAGTGGGAGAGCCAGATAAAGGGGAACCGGAGACGCCAGTTCGAGAGAGAGAGACACACACACGGCCGCTGTTTGTGTGTGTGTCTTATGTTTTATGTTGTTTTAAGTTGAGTTTGCATCATTAAAGTTTACGTTGATTGTTCTGCCAGTCCCCGCCTCCTCCTTGCCCACCTTACCCCGTTACAAGCATATTTTGCAATATATTTGCATATTTCGCATATGGATTGTGCCATGTGTACAGGCTTTAAATGATCAAGACAGGAGGAGATAAGAAATTGGATAACATTTTAAATAGACAAGTTAAAACTCAATTCTATCACAGTAGTTTCATGCTAACTTGTGGCTATACTTTTAAAACTTTGTATTTTAATGATTATTTATGGGCTTTCCTTTGCCCTGTTTCTTCCATTGTAAAAGCATCACTGTCAATGTGTTATTGTTGTTTTTATTATTATGTTGTTTATCAAGTCTATATTATTTTCTGTGTGACATTATGCCACACAAGCTGTCGATAGAGCTAAACTTATTGTATATTTAACCTAGAACATTCCTTGAAAGCAGGGCTTGAATTAATTTCAATTAAATATGGCTATAAAAAGAGAGTTTGATAAAAGTTCAGGTTTGAACAATTGAGTTTTCAGTTTTATGTGATACATATATTAGAAATGTGTTACAGATTTCAGGAATTTTTTTCTTGGCAATTGAGAAAAACTATTGAAATATTATACAAAACTAATTAAACTAATATATTGATTTAAGCTACAACAGCATTACAGTAACTCTGTTGTATTACAGTAACTACATAGTAGTCTAGGTATCAAAACTGACAATAAATAACATAATAAAATGCTTATGAAAAAACTGTGTTTAGAGTGTAAATAGAGACTAAATTCAACAGATTATTTATTTTTTTACAGCTCCAAATGGGCTTTATTTAAAGCAAATAGAAAACCCTCCATGCAAATGTACCTTCTTGTGTCCTGCAGTAGATCAGACAACAGAGAAGAAGTGCAGATCCAGATGCAGTTATACAGAGAATCAACACCATTATGTGTAAAACAGAGAAACCTGTGAGATACAAACAACAGTTACTGTACACAAGAGGTGACTGTGATGACATGTTTCCACTTTATTTAACAATGTAAATCTAACATACTTTTTATATTTGAAATGTTTTACTTAGTTTTAAAAAAACGAGTTAGCACAGCTGCGATTATGTTTCTAATAGCTGATGAGGGAGTGACAGAAAATTTGGTGTCTTTCACTCTTCTAACCCTGTAATCCACCGCTCTCATTTTTTGGAAAGCTGTGATAGAGCAATAGTGGCTTTTTTCTTTTGCTGTTGGAGCAAACCAGTAAGCAAAACTTTGGCTGTGGTCTCCCTTTTACCACTATTCAAGTTTACCCTGCTATCGTTTACTTCTGCATTTCAAACCCGGATATGTGAAAAGGGTCCATTATAAAAAGTTCCCTGAATTTTGCCTTACAAATATAATTTCTCCGAATTTTGCAAGTACAAATTTATGAGTGTAACAATAAAGCACAGAACAATCTACACAAAAAGAAGAATTGGGGGCAAATTAACATATTCAATAAATGACGTCGGGTAAAAGCATTGTTTGTTTGCATGTACTGTCTGGTTTAGCACCTGATTCATTATGCAGATCAGACAACGTCGCAAATGCAAACACAAAATCTGTGCTAATTGCAATTTGTATGTCACAATTCTGATCTTGTGGGTCAGTTTCTGAAAATGTACCTAAAAAAATACTTTATTAACGGCCAAGAAGTGTGTTCTTCATCAGATGCAGTACATACTCTGACAGTACGCAAACTCAAACGCAGCAACTGCGGCACATTGATTGTGAAACACAGTTGCTACACTGTAGTGTCATTAGATCCAGTTGTGTTTCTATGCTTTTACCTTGTGGTGCATTTGACAAGTAAGTGCAAAACAGAATGACTTTCTTTTATGAAGCACAAAAAGTGTTAGACAGACTGTTAAATCAGCCACCATTCACTTTAACTATGTAGAAAACAGATGCAATGAAAGTGAAGAGTGACTGAGACTTACATAATGCCCAATATCTCCTTGTATATTCCACAGATGAGAGAAATTCATATGGGTTTTGAACAGTACGAGGGTGAGAGAATGATGAAATTTTTTTTTTGGTGAACTATGGGAGTAAATACATCATATTTGTAATTTGTGCAATTTAAAATATATATATAATTGAAAAGCGACATGATAATCCACTGTTTGAGCATGAATATATTAATACATACACATATTAATGTCACCTATAAGGACACAGAAATGTGTTAGTGGAGTCTTGTTCCCAGCATTACAAAGAGCAGATCAATAGATCCCTCTCTACTGGTTGGAGGTAATTTGAGAAAAGAAAAATTATATATTGATTTATTATTTTGGTTGCATCTTAGAGTGGTTGAAGCTTACTTTTAGACATGATCCAATAATACTCATCCAATACTGAGGGAATTTCACTGAGAAATTCCCTCAGTATTTAATGCTGCCACCAAGGTGGTGGTGTAGTGGACTAAAGCACTGAACTGGTAAGTGGAAGGTTGTTGAATCAATCCCCACAGCCACCACCATTGTGTCCTTGAGCAAGGCATTTAACTCCAGGTTGGGATTGTAACCCTGTAATCAGGGCACTGTAAGTTGCTTTGGATAAAAGCCAAATGCATAAAGGTAAAATGAAAAGAAAGTCTGTAATTAAAATGAGCCAATAGAACACTTAGTGTCCATACTTCAGTATTCACACAGTGAGCACTTGATTGTAAAACAGGAAATCTGCTTGTACACGTGAGTGACAGATCCAGTTGTGTTTTAATGCTGCCACCAAGTGGTTGATTTGTGAAACATGTACAAAACAGAGAGGCAGGGCAGAATGTAAATCTCAGTCACCCAGTGCCGGTCCTACTCTATTTGGCATCCTAGGTGAGAATTTTATTTTGGGTAAATGTCCAGCGTTGTTTTTGTTCTCTGTCTTCTAAATTATCTGTATTTCTGTATTACTGCGTGACTTCTGGCATCGCTAGTTTCCGAATCAAGTGCCCCATGCTCGTCTATGGCCGTGTTCACAATGGTATACTATCCATACTCTCCCTGTTTCTGCCATACACAGATAATAACAGAAACTGTAAGAGTAGTATGGTAATAAGGCACTTATACGGCCTTATGTTCCATATTAATACATATTAATAGATAACAATTCACAATAAGGTTCTCTTTGTTAACATTAATGCATTAGATATCATGAACTAATACTGAACAAATTGTTTTTACAGCATTTATTAATCTTTGTTAATGTTAATTTATAAATACATAAATTGCTCAATGTTAGTTCATAATGCATTGACTAATGTTAACATTTACAACTTTGAATTGTATGCATGTACAGTATTATTAGTTTATGTTGGAATTAATGTTAACATGAACATAAAAGTATTGTTCAATGTTAGTTCATGTTAACTTTATGTAGTTAAATAATGTTAATGAATACAAACTTGAAGTGTTACCCATAAATGTCACCTGTCAGGAAACAACAATGATGTGTTAGTGCACGTCTAATTTCCAGTAATGATTATTACCAAGAGCAGATCATGTGAGTATGAGAAACAAATCTGTAATTAAAATTAGTCAACAGCCATAAAGTTTCTTTTTTAAGCTTTAGATATCTTTTTAAAGTTATTCAGCCAAGAGAAGTGAGTCCTTGTTGTTTGATTAATATATATGTAATTGTAATCTAAAGGGCTCTGGAACCAGTTACATGAAATCCCTTACAATAAAACTCTTAGTTATGATTGAAAGTGTTTTGTCACAACGAGTTTTCTTTACTAAAAGAGTTTCTTGCAACTGGGCCTCTGGTTTTAGTACATTTAGTCAATGCTATGTGTTCTCTTTTGAGTTATTGTTTTTTACAGTGGCATAAAGTTATAAGCCCCAGAAAGATTTAACGAATACAAAATCAGCTTACGTTAAAGACCTCAACTTAAAATGGGTTTGACACATCTGTAACTGGCACACGGCCAGTTTAAATACCAAAAGTATTTAAGAGCCAAAAGTATTTATGTAAAGTGCCACACTTGCAATATTAATAGAATTTTTTTTTTTTTAATAAATTGCTGACCAAAACACAAATAGACACACACACCCCTAAAGCAGGACTACTCCACACTAGAGATGACTGAGCATTTTGTCTACAAACAGGAGTAAATATTCAGACTTCACTTTGAAATAGTTGTAGTTTCTGAAAAACTGAAGCAGTTAATGAACAAGATCCAACTCAGTGCTTTCTAACAGCAACTCAAACTCTTACTGTTACTGTCAAATTTGAAAATGCTAATTCAATTTACATGCAACTAAACAACTAAACAGTATAAAACTCATATATCAGTTTAAACATCAATTATTGCATATATGTTTTTTCTTTTTTATCTCTGACTCACCCAGTTGTTCCAGTACTACAGTTGTGTTGGCTGAAACTTCTCCAGCAAACACTTGACACATATAAACTCCTTTGTCTTCAGTTCTGACACTCTTCAGTCTGAGAGAGAAGTTTCCTTTGGAGATTTCATCAGTGAAGAACTCAACTCTGTCTATGTATTGCTCATGTGATGATTCGGGTATAGGTTCATTGTTCTGGTAGAGCAGGACCAGAATATATTCATCTTTATCTGTTTTCTTCCATGAAACCTCTTCAATCTCTTCAGGTGTGATGTGAGAGTCCACAGAGCAGCTCAGAGTGACATCTTCACCCGCATATGCAGATATGGAGTGATCTGATCCTGAGACTATTAAACGGTCTGAAAGAATGAACACTTAAAATATCACAGCATGAAATAGAAATTTACTGTTTAGAAGTTTTGTCTCATTGAAATGTTGACTAAAATGTAAGTGGTTTTCACTCACCAACATGTTTTATTTCGACCATAGTTTCACCAGAATCCTGCCCACTGAACACTTTACATCTGTACTTTCCCTCATCTTCAGCTTTCACATTGTTCAACAGGAGGGAGAAGTTTCCATGTTGAATCTGGTCAGTAAAGAAATGAGCTCTATCATGATAATCCTGCTGCTGGGCCTCTGGTCGACTCTCACCATCTTGATACAGATGAACCAGAGTCTCTGAGTCTAATCTTCTCCATTCCACCTCCAGTCCTTCAGTTATTAAGGGTTTGTCAACAAAACAGGGCAAGACCACTGAACCTTCCAGAGGAACAACCAGAGGACCAGAAGGACCTTTCACAGTGAACCCTGAAAACAAAGTTATTTTACCATGAAAAGCAAAGATTGAGATTAAAGAAGGCTTGTTTTTTTTGTACCCTAACAAAGAAAATAATGGAACGCATTGTCATCAGGGCCTCAAAGATCATAGGTACAGATCTACCATTAGTAGAATACCATACATTCAATGCACCATCAAGCATGCTAAGAAAATCACTGAGGATCCATCCCACACTGCTCATAACTGCTTTCAGCTGCTCCCCTCAGACAGACGCCTGAGATCATTACCATCCAAAACATCTAGATTAAGGAACAGCTTCTTTCCAACTGCTGTCAGGTTACTTAATAATCATGCCTAAAGTAACTGTACAACTCATGTTTTACAAAGCATGAACCATGTACATGCACACAATCACATGAAACACACATGACTTTATTACCTCACACTGTGAAGATCTCAATCTTAATCTATTAGTATTTTCCATGGCTTCCTATGTTCTTCTGTACCTTTCCATAATCTGTTTGCACTGTTTGCAATTACTGTACTTTGGGTATTGTTTTTTTTTTTTTTGCAATGCATCTTGCACTTTATTGTATAGTGTGTCTACCTTGTATCAGATTGTTTTTGTATATTGTATTGTTATTTTGTACTGTACTGTCACATACTTATTTGAGAACTTCGCACTATGTATGTTTATTGCTGTACCTACAATAATTTCCACCAGCTTGCTGTGTGGCAATAAAAAGTTCAGTTCTATTCTATTCTATTCTATTAGTTGCTCATGGCATGCATGGACACATACTAACAGAAATCCTCATCATTAACATGCACATGCATTTATGTAAGGTAATCTTTATTTCTTTAAAAGAATCATTATCTCAGCCACAAAAACTGTGATCATGAGACACTGACAGACATACTTTCGTTTTCTTTGTTTGATAAAGATGTTGTAACACCAGGTCAAATCAGGTAACCAGGAAATACTGCTAAAAAACATTCAAGCATCATAGTTAACACAGACTGGACACACCAAGTCAATATGAAAATAGCACACAAAAAACTTTAAATACATCAAACTGAAACTGAGAAATCTGTGAAAAAGTATCACAAGTCTCTCATGTATCTCCTTGGAAATAAGTGAAGTGGGTTCCCATTTAAGCTGGACACTTGTTGACTGCTTTACACTCATTACCCACTCCAAATCATCCATGTAAATAGAAATACATATATATATATATATAATTTATATAATAAAATAGTGTTCATAAACAAAATTCATATAAAGTGCCAACTTTTAGATTTATCTACAAAACTAAGCACAATTTAAATCAATTTTGTGCATTTTCTTCAGCATTACCTCAAAGAAAGAAAACAAAGTACATACCATCAGATATATTTAAAATGACAGACACAAAGATGAACATAAGAAGATCCATTTTCAGTTGAGAATATGATCATCTCTTCAGGTCGTCACAGTCAAAGTGAATGTTTGTAAGGGAGCATTCGGGTAAATACAGAACACTAATATGTAAAACGGCTAAACCTGTTTTACACTCTCTTACTTATAATTTAAAAAAAAAGTTCTGTTGAACTACAACAAATCCAGACAAACCAGTTCTGATTAAGCTGGAAAAAAATCACAATGAAGAATCTTCATACAGCTCCTTTTATACCCGTATGTCCGGGGGAGTGGCATTCAAATACCACTCGCCAATTTTCATTGGCCTTTTATCAAAGACCAGAGGTGTTTCGGGCTCCCAAAAGTGACCCTAGTGTCACTATATCGACACAGCGTCGAGTGAGTGACAGATAGGGAAAGAGATTTTCTTTTATTTAATGGTATATTATTTTTACTCACGAGATATTCAAGTAATTATGCAACATAATCATTACATACAAACATAGACAAACACAAAAGACATCCTGACAATCAATCATTTGTTTGTCCATGGAAGTTCAGATTTTAACCCCTTTAACTGCACTTGCCCTCATGAATGTTTAGCATTGTAATTCCATTTTTTAACAGTGGCATTTTTAATTTCATAAGACCATAACCACAGATCAGACCATTGATGTCTCCACATTACTGTAGTTAGGCTAATGTAGTCTTAAGTCTACAAATATAAACTATAGTATTTGTTTTGAAAAACTAATAGTCTAAACACATTTAGAAACCTTAAACAACTTTCACAAGTTGTAGTTAATAAATCCATGGGGTAAAGGGATATTTACATTACATTTATGCATTTGGCAGACGCTTTTATCCAAAGTGACTTATGGTGCCCTTATTACAGGGGCAATCCCCCTGGAGCAATCTGGAGTTAAATGCCTTGCTCAAGGACACAATGGTGGTGGCTGTGGGGATTGAACCAGCAACCTTCTGCTTACCAGTTCAGTGCTTTAGTCTGCTACACCACCACCACATTAATGCTGTACCTACAATAATTTCCACCAGTTTGCTGTGTGGCAATAAAAAGTTCAATTCTATTCTATTCTATTCTATTAGTTGCTCATGGCATGCATGGACACATACTAACAGAAATCCTCATCATTAACATGCACATGCATTTATGTAAGATAATCTTTATTTCTTTAAAAGAATCATTATCTCAGCCACAAAAACTGTGTTAATGAGACACTGACAGACATACTTTCGTTTTCTTTGTTTGATAAAGATGTTGTAACACCAGGTCAAATCAGGTAACCAGGAAATACTGCTAAAAAACATTCAAGCAACATAGTAAACACCTATCTCC
>NW_026249706.1:0-9182 GCF_019703515.2 Myxocyprinus asiaticus
AGCCAGTATTTTGGTGTATCCAAAGGCATCCATCTATAAATGTCATCCCCAAGCAAACACCTTTTGTTCTCATTGCAGGTGTATTTTCCGTTTGTTTCTACTTTGGGGACTGTGTTTCCAATACAGCCTTTCTAACATCTTTTCTTTGACTATTCATATTATAAAATACTATACTGTTCAACTTGAATAGTGTTGTATCATTTGATTTATATTGTGATCTTACATGGGTGTACTCGCTTCTGTTGCATACTGTATGTTTGACTATATACTGGAAGCAATATTGACATGACATACTGATACAATTCCTCACTGCTAATCCTCATGTACTTTTTATTAAGTAGTACTGGTTTAATACAGGATGTTGACAGACTGATGTAGCGGAAAGAAAAAGTTGTATGAACATGCCCTCTGACCTGACCTCTTTTACTTTGTTAACAGATGCTGTTCTTGCGGAGTTTCCACACAAAAGTGCGTCTGATGTGCGTGCGGCCATCAGGCGCAAGTGTAACAATGAGCATTTCAGCAAGAAAAAGTGACAATGCGTAGTTTGTGTGTGGCCGCTGTTCCAAAATGTTTTTTTTTTTTTTTTTTTTTTTTTCAGCGATCTTTTAATTTAAAATCATGGTTGGTACATTTTGTTATGTTTTAAAATTATAAAACCATGTGAGATTTAAGTAAACACTGTTTGAGTTGTTAATACCATGTGTCTCTGTCTGTTATTGAAGTTATATGTTATTTATTGTAATGGCCTTGAAAACAAGTGCATTCAGCATTGGGTAAAAACGTCCCCCAAGAAATTCAGCCTTCAGTATGCAGGTAACACATTTAAAATGCTGTCTTGTGTAAGACGATGTAATGTTTAAAGTATATTGTACAAAGTATAGCTAAGTAATAACAGTTTGTTATTGAAGACAAAGTGTGCAGTTTGTAGTATTTGGAATAAGCCAAAGGTATTACTGAGCATATACTTTTTACTCAAATATAGTACACTTATGGTATATTGCTTGTATGTTTCGTAGACACTCGTAATTAATTTGTAATGTACTTGTAACGCAAATAAAGTACACTTTAATATCACTAATCAAGCGTGTAATTAGTCCCTACACAGGCATATACTTAAAGTATACTAAGTATACTTGAAGTTGTTCCAATTTAGCACACAAAAGTACACTAAATACACTTAAAGTTATGCTTTACTACAATTTAATTACAACTAAAATATACTTAGTACAAAATTAGTTGTTCCAAAATAACACACTTCAAGTTAACTAATCATTAACACACTTGAAGCATACTGATAATTAGTCTGGCTGCAAGTATACTTAGCATATAATTTTTTTTGGACATAAAAAATGACATAAAAGAACCATAAAAACACCATTAAAGTAGTTTCATACGACTCGTGCATTTTATTCAAAGCCACTTGAAAACGTGCAATAGCTCAGTGATTCAAAGGCTGTGTTTTATAAGTAAATATCTAAAATGCAAATGCAGCTCCAGCGCGTCAGTGAATGGCACTGCTCTGTTTACACACTCTCGTGGCTATTTTTAGCCTTCACACAGTGCCCATACTCAATAATTCGGTTCACTTATAATATGCATTTAGAATGGCACTGGAGGTGCTTTTTTTTTACCAGAATTTGAATAAGAAGCGAATTAAACTACTGTGAACTTGCCAACAAACAGACACATATAGGACTTCCTGGAGAGTTCAGAATGTTAAAATAAAAGCCAGATGGTTTTAAAGTTAAAGGTACACAATTGAGATATATTACTATATATTACTATTATAATATATTATTATTATTATTATCAATTGTTTACAAATGATAATAATATTTAAGTTGAATGGGTTCCAAAAAATAACTGTGTGAATGAAAAGTGAGCTGATATCTACAACTAAATTGAACAAAAAAGAGATCTGAATCCTTTAAAGTCCAGATACAAGTAAAAAAAAACTTGTATCTGGACCAAAAAAAAAAAAAAAAAAAAAAAAACACGGCTTCTTTTCTACTGATGATTTATACAGGAATTACTGTTAATTAATTACTACATTATCCAGTATACTAGTTAACAATAAAGTTTTTCTTAATAAGCTATACATTTATATTGAAATAATGTGTAGTTAGAGGTTTGTGTTCCTTTACATATTAAAGAGCAGACCCAATTAGTTCTAATCTGATTATGCAAAAAACAACAACACTGGTATCATGATCGGTATCAGACGATACTGAGATTTCTGATATCTGAATCGGATCGGAAGAGAAAAAGTGGTATCGGTGCATCCCTATTGTTCCGTTTTACTTCAGAACAAAAATAAAATCATTCAGAAGCTTTTTTTTCTTTCTTTCTTTTTTTTTTTTTTCAAAATGATGAGTTACATTTCTGTCCATTACAATAGAATTTAAAGGTACATTTCCAGATATACTGCACGTGGTACATCACAACTTTTGTTGCCATGTTGAATAATGTTCACATAAATAAAAATCACAATACAATTTCACAAGTGTCGACATAATATTTTTCCGTTTAACTCTAGCGCATAAACTCTATGTCCATACTTCAAATGTTGCGAAAAACTGGTTTGGAAACACTTTTTTTTCAAGAAAATTGCCATTAATGCAAAAATTTAGTGTCACGTGACAGAATTTGCCCCAATCGTTAGCCTGTGTTAATCATGACGACAGTATACAGGTGCATCTCAATAAATTAGAATGTCGTGGAAAAGTTCATTTATTTCAGTAATTCAACTCAAATTGTGAAACTCGTGTATTAAATAAATTCAATGCACACAGACTGAAGTAGTTTAAGTCTTTGGTTCTTTTAATTGTGATGATTTTGGCTCACATTTAACAAAAACCCACCAATTCACTATCTCAGAAAATTACAATACATCATAAGACCAATAAAAAAAACATTTTTAGTGAATTGTTGGCCTTCTGGAAAGTATGTTAATTTACTATATATGTACTCAATACTTGGTAGGGGATCCTATTGCTTTAATTACTGCCTCAATTCGGCGTGGCATGGAGGTGATCAGTTTGTGGCACTGCTGAGGTAGTATGGAAGCCCAGGTTTCTTTGACAGTGGCCTTCAGCTCATATGCATTTTTTGGTCTCTTGTTTCTCATTTTCCTCTTGACAATACCCCATAGATTCTCTATGGGGTTCAGGTCTGGTGAGTTTGCTGGCCAGTCAAGCACACCAACACCATGGTCATTTAACCAACTTTTGGTGCTTTTGGCAGTGTGGGCAGGTGCCAAATCCTGCTGGAAAATGAAATCAGCATCTTTAAAAAGCTGGTCAGCAGAAGGAAGCATAAAGTGCTCCAAAATGTCTTGGTAAACGGGTGCAGTGACTTTGGTTTTCAAAAAACACAATGGACCAACATCAGCAGATGACATTGCACCCCAAATCATCACAGACTGTGGAAACTTAACACTGGACTTCAAGCAACTTGGGCTATGAGCTTCTCCACCCTTCCTCCAGACTCTAGGACCTTGGTTTCCAAATGAAATACAAAACTTGCTCTCATCTGAAAAGAGGACTTTGGACCACTGGGCAACAGTCCAGTTCTTCTTCTCCTTAGCCCAGGTAAGACGCCTCTGACGTTGTCTGTGGTTCAGGAGTGGCTTAACAAGAGGAATACGACAACTGTAGCCAAATTCCTTGACATGTCTGTGTGTGGTGGCTCTTGATGCCTTGACCCCAGCCTCAGTCCATTCCTTGTGAAGTTCACCCAAATTCTTGAATCGATTTTGCTTGACAATCATAAGGCTGCGGTTCTCTTGGTTGGTTGTGCATCTTTTTCTTCCACACTTTTTCCTTCCACTCAACTTTCTGTTAACATGCTTGGATACAGCATTCTGTGAACAGCCAGCTTCTTTGGCAATGAATGTTTGTGGCTTACCCTCCTTGTGAAGGGTGTCAGTGATTGTCTTCTGGACAACTGTCAGATCAGCAGTCTTCCCCATGATTGTGTAGCCTAGTGAACCAAACTGAGAGACCATTTTGAAGGCTCAGGAAATCTTTGCAGGTGTTTTGAGTTGATTAGCTGATTGGCATGTCACCATATTCTAATTTTTTGAGATAGTGAATTGGTGGGTTTTTGTTAAATGTTAGCCAAAATCATCACAATTAAAAGAACCAAAGACTTAAACTACTTCAGTCTGTGTGCATTGAATTTATTTAATACACGAGTTTCACAATTTTAGTTGAATTACTGAAATAAATGAACTTTTCCACGACATTCTAATTTATTGAGATGCACCTGTACATCCTTGAAAGCCAATTTATTGTACATGATTATGGATTGATCTTAATGACATAGCACAGATCCAGTGCTGCAAACATGACACTTCCAGGAGTGCCAACACAAATATCTCCTGTCATGCACATGGACAAGTGCATGGAGAACAAATTAATGGCCACTGTTTGTGATTAATTTAATTATGGTAGACATCCGTTTATTTATTAAAGTTGCTTTTCCACACCATGGAATTAGACCAAAATACAAAAAAGCATATCATTTCTGTGCACAAAGATGTTTTAAATTAAAAATAAATACACAATACTAGGAGAAACGCTTCAGTATGCTTTTTTGAAACACTAACAGCCCAGTTCTATAAAATTATTGTTTAGCTTACTTTTGAAAAAAATGCAGACACAATTCCCTGTATTAAATTAAATAAATTACCAAACGAAAAAAGCATTAAATTAAAAAAAAATTAAATTATATTTTTAGACCTATATACTTACCTTTTCTTTACACAAACTTAAATGAGCCTTACCCTGTTCTGTAGGCGAAAAAAGTCAGCTGAATGACATTCTCAGAATGTTCTACACTTCAAGACTATAAACTATCAGAACTATTTGTCCAATGCTGAGTTAACTTTCATAAAACTAGCTTTTGAACATTTTAAAACGATTAAATATTTTAAATCTAACTCTCTTTACCTAGGATCGCATTTGCTGAGCTTATTCAGACAATGTAAATTGCATTATGACATTAAATTAATTTTAGATGACAATCAAGGTATCAGTTGGTCGTTAAAAGTTGCTGAACAAATATACGGGACATAATGCAGTTGTGATGGCAATTCAAAATAGCCTATCAGGAATATATCATAAACACTGATGTTACACTGCATAATTTTTTTCTATAATAGCTGTGTACACAGCATATACACATCGATGGATGGTCCTTATACTAAGACCAAAAGTTCCCCCACTACTAGGTGCAGGTTGCCAGCTTGAACAGGGCCATGACGATTCGCTTTCGGGTCAGAACCAGTGGCAACCTTCGATCAAGACCAATATTACAGTCCTATCAAGGGCAACAGCTCCCTTTTGATTGCAATTCCTCATGTTCTGATTGCAATTTAAATTAAAATGACAGTAAGCTGGCTAATTTCAATGAATTGTCTCAATACTCTCCCCATTTTACCAAAACTTCGGAGGAAAAAAAAATTAGGGACTTAGCGATAAGCACACATTTCTGTATGGAAACGGCTTCAGGGCAGATTTCTTTTGTGCTAAACCAAAACTTATGCGACAAAGTGTTTTTTTTAGGCATGATGTCATCACGCACACCATTATTATCGATAAAAGGCCATTTGAATGGAAACAGGCAGAAGACTGCAAATTTCGCAAATTTTTTTTTACTTATTTTCACTTTGTCAATAACAAAATAGCGCGAAAAGTGGATGGAAACTAGGCTCTAGCTTCTGCAATTTCAGCTCAAGAGGACAGAGAGTGAAAATATCTTAAAATAAAGTTAACAATATGCAACATAAGCCTTTTTTAGACAAGTCATTACCTCTTAAAGTGCTAAAAAAGGGAATTGCTTGTCTTACCACTTCCTTTAGGTAGAGACACCCCTGAGAGAGCCTCTAAAACAGAACTCTTTCCAGAACTTTGGTCTCCCACCACTGCAATGGATGGCAAACCAATGTCTTCATCAATGCCAATCAATCTCAGAGAGTCAATCAATTCAATCAAGGGGCAAACAGATTTATTTAAATGTCTGTGGAATGCATAATGATTTTGTGAAAAAAAAGAGAAAAGGAAAAAAAAAGAAAGATGTTTTAGATAGGTGCATATCATGGGTAAATGTCTGGGTCATATTTCAGCCCAAATTCAAAAGAAAGACATTGAATATGCTTCAGCATTGTTATACAGTTGCAAAAAAAATTATTCAACCCCCCCCCCAAGACAGTAAGGATTTACAAAGGTAAGCTTTTCTGATGACCCAGAATTTTTAAACATTACATCTATATCTGTTGAGTGACACATTCAAGTCATAGTGTGAATATATAACCTAATATTTCTAAATAGCGGGACTTTTTAAAAATACAGCCGTGTCATAATTATTCAACCCTTATTGCATGTAGCTGTTTAATAAATATGTAAGGCTACACAAGTAATTGTTTTAAAACAAAATTAAGCCATCACTCTACAAAGGCACTTATTTAAGTTTTAAAATGTAAGTTTAGTGTCGCTTGCAAAAATGGATTTCTATGCAAAAAATGCAATTAAATATAAGCTGTCACAAAAGCTAATAGAGGAGATTATTTAATTATACAAGAAAAGACCATGGCTAAAAGTACATTTCCAAGGCACTTCAATTTCCAATAGACAAAGTTGGCAGCACCATTCATACATTTTTAAAATATGGTACAACAGCAACCTTCTTGGGTGTGGAAGAAAGCAAAACTTCAAGGAAAATGTTGACTTGAATTTTAAAGAAGGAATTTGGAAAGACCTGTGGAGTCCTGGAAGAAGGTTTTTATGGACGTATGACACTAAACTGAAAATGAGTTTTAGACCCATGGGTAAGCTGTACATCTGGAGTAAGAAATGCAAGGTGATGACAAGAACGACACCATCCACACAGTCAAGCATAAAGTGTTATGGGGGTGTTTTGCGACTGCAGGAAATGGTTATCCTGACAATGTGACAGACGTCATGGATTCTTTCGGGTATCAGGCCATTTTGGCAAAAATGTGATGCCTTCAGTGTGTAAATTGAAGCTCGATGATCACTGGAATTTCCAGCAAGACAATAACACCAAAGATACATCCAAGTTGTCCAAAATCTGGTTCAGGGATGGGTCGTGGAATGTCCTTTGGCTCTTTCAGTCCATCATTAAAATCCCTTTGCAAATCTTTGTTGGGATTTCAAGGAAGCAGTGGCAGCACAGAAACCAAAGAATGTCAATGAGCTGGAAGCTTTTGCTCATGAGAAATATGTAAAGATTCCAATAAAGAGGTGTCCAAAGCCTGAGAACAATTACCTGAAACATTTATTTGATGTTATTAAGGGTAAAGGATGCTCCACAAATGATTGACTTTAGGGGGTTGAATATTATTGACATGACATTTGTGGAAAGAATTAGTTATTTTTTATTTTTAAATTTGGGTAAACTGAGTTCAGCCATAGCTTTAATGTCATGGTACATCAGTTGTCAAACAGTGAAACTAATGCATCTGAATACTGTACCTCTCTTAGCCTTGGGAATCAGAGTCTGAAAGTTTGTTCTGACTTTCCATGGTTTGTCTAAAATGTAAGTACATTCTAAACTGAAATTACACTGAATTTGATGTTAGATTAAATAATTGTTGTGAAATGCTAGAATAGGCATTAAAACACTGAGGTAGAGCCCAACATCATCAAGCTTTATGTTTTGCTGTAAGAAACTTCACAATCATTTCAGTTCTTTCATTTTAATACCCAAAAAACTATTACATGATATAAAGGTAAATTGCCATCTTACCTTGTGCTTATGTCATACAGTATGTAGCAAATGATGATCAGGATCCTGCAAATATAGGCCTACTTTTACTCCAACATTTATTAACAGAATGTACACCAATAAAATCAAAGTTCATTGTTTATTGGCTACTTAACCCTAAAATTAATATGTGGGTCAAAAATTGCACAGCCGTGAACATTTTGACATAATATTTACATTATACAAGTGGTCTTTTGATCTGCTACCCCAGGTATTCCTCAGATATGGTGTCTTTGACCATGTGAACTGACTTGTTTAACATTTAGTTGAATATTTTTTAAATTATAAGAGAGTTTGCAACACTACCACTAGAATGCATATGTGGGTTGCATATGATCAATATGTGTTTACAACAGTATTCAGTGCATTTAACACTGGTATTAAACTGGTAATACATTAATTGTTTTAATTTTTCATCTGTTAAGTGATAAAACAAAATATGTTAAATACTGGGGATGTGCAAAGTAATCCTTCTGATTCTATAGTTAGAGTAGGAGTCATTCTTACAGTATATTTCTTCTTCACGAGGACCGAAGTTCCATCTTTCTCCTTTCTCTTGAGTAAAATATCGTCACATGTTTGTTTATTGTGTGTATACATCAGTTAAAGACCAGGAATGTGGGGCAGAATCCACTTGTGTATTACATTTGGTTATGAGGACAGTATAAAGAGATTATTTACAATATAATCACTTTTAGGCTTATCATGGGCAAAGTTTTCAAAATCAATTTCTAAAACATTATGTCAAAGTCAAACTGAAGCATTATGACCATCATGGAATATGTAAAGAACTGACAGTAGCCTAGTTTCCATCCACTTTTTTCCATCCACTCAAACACACTATTTTGTTATCGACAAAGTGAAAATGCGTAAATTTTTTTTGGGAAATTTGCCGTCTTCTGCCTGTTTCCATTCAAATGGCCTTTTATCGATAAAAATGGTGTGCGTGATGATGTCATGCCTAAAAAAACACTTTGTCGCATACGTTTTGGTTTATCGCAAAAGAAATCTGTCCTTAAGCTGTTTCCATACAGAAATGTGTGTTTATCGCTAATTGTGTACCTTTCGCCTCCCAGATGTCCCTAATTTTTTTTTTCTCCTAAGTTTTGGTAAAATGGGGGGAGTATTGTGACAATTCATTGAAATTAGACAGATTAATGTCATTTTAATTTCACAAATAAATGCAATCAGAAGAGGAGGAATTGCAATCAAAAGGGAGCTGTTGCCCTTCTGATAGGACTGTAATATTGGTCCTCCTGATGTTGTGCCTATCGCAGGCTGCCACTGGTTCCGACCCGAAAGCGAATCGTCATGGCCCTGTTCAAGCTGGCAACCTGCACTAAGTAGTGGGGGAAATTTTAGGACTTAGTATAAGGACCATCCATCGATGT
>NW_026249707.1:0-9172 GCF_019703515.2 Myxocyprinus asiaticus
ATGTATACAGGTGCATCTCAATAAATTAGAATGTCGTGGAAAAGTTCATTTATTTCAGTAATTCAACTCAAATTGTGAAACTCGTGTATTAAATAAATTCAATGCACACAGACTGAAGTAGTTTAAGTCTTTGGTTCTTTTAATTGTGATGATTTTGGCTCACATTTAACAAAAACCCACCAATTCACTATCTCAAAAAATTAGAATATGGTGACATGCCAATCAGCTAATCAACTCAAAACACCTGCAAAGGTTTCCTGAGCCTTCAAAATGGTCTCTCAGTTTGGTTCACTAGGCTACACAATGGGGAAGACTGCTGATCTGACAGTTGTCCAGAAGACAATCATTGACACCCTTCACAAGGAGGGTAAGCCACAAACATTCATTGCCAAAGAAGCTGGCTGTTCACAGAGTGCTGTATCCAAGCATGTTAACAGAAAGTTGTGTGGAAGAAAAAGATGCACAACCAACCGAGAGAACCGCAGCCTTATGAGGATTGTCAAGCAAAATCGATTCAAGAATTTGGGTGAACTTCACAAGGAATGGACTGAGGCTGGGGTCAAGGCATCAAGAGCCACCACACACAGACGTGTCAAGGAATTTGGCTACAGTTGTCGTATTCCTCTTGTTAAGCCACTCCTGAACCACAGACAATGTCAGAGGCGTCTTACCTGGGCTAAGGAGAAGAAGAACTGGACTGTTGCCCAGTGTTCCAAAGTCCTCTTTTCAGATGAGAGCAAGTTTTGTATTTCATTTGGAAACCAAGGTCCTAGAGTCTGGAGGAAGGGTGGAGAAGCTCATAGCCCAAGTTGCTTGAAGTCCAGTGTTAAGTTTCCACAGTCTGTGATGATTTGGGGTGCAATGTCATCTGCTGGTGTTGGTGCATTGTGTTTTTTGAAAACCAAAGTCACTGCACCCGTTTACCAAGAAATTTTGGAGCACTTCAGGCTTCCTTCTGCTGACCAGCTTTTTAAAGATGCTGATTTCATTTTCCAGCAGGATTTGGCACCTGCCCACACTGCTAAAAGCACCAAAAGTTGGTTAAATGACCATGGTGTTGGTGTGCTTGACTGGCCAGCAAACTCACCAGACCTGAACCCCATAGAGATCTCTATGGAGTATTGTCAAGAGAAAAATGAGAAACAAGAGACCAAAAAATGCAGATGAGCTGAAGGCCACAGTCAAAGAAACCTGGGCTTCCATACCACCTCAGCAGTGCCACAAACTGATCACCTCCATGCCACGCCGAATTGAGGCAGTAATTAAAGCAAAAGGAGCCCCTACCAAGTATTGAGTGCATATACAGTAAATGAACATACTTTCCAGAAGGCCAACAATTCACTAAAAATGTTTTTTTTTTATTGGTCTTATGATGTATTCTAATTTGTTGAGATAGTGAATTGGTGGGTTTTTGTTAAATGTGAGCCAAAATCATCACAATTAAAAGAACCAAAGACTTAAACTACTTCAGTCCGTGTGCACTGAATTTATTTAATACATGAGTTTCACAATTTGAGTTGAATTACTGAAATAAATGAACTTTTCCACGACATTCTAATTTATTGAGATGCACCTGTATATATATTTATAGCTGCAAGCAACAATTTATGTGGTTAATTTTTTTAGGGCCTTTAAGTACATATGCACCCAATATTAAGTATTAATTAAACAGTCCATATGCACCAAAAACAACAATAAAGTGCCTACATTTTCAGAACCATCAGGTTAGGTAGCACAGAGATGTGGCATTTTTTACATTCCTGACTGTTATAGCACCACTAAGAGGCAGAGGTGCACAATTTTTAACGTGTGTCCTCGGATTGACCTACATAAGTGGCTAAAATTTAGTGATAATATCTCATTCCGTTCAAGAGTTATAACCATTTAAGCAAAAATCACCACTCCCACCACGTACTTTTCGGCGTATCGTTTGATGATGAATGAACTTTTTTGATATTTTTTTAAATATCAAAGTTGTTCAGAATGAGAAGATGTATCATATGGTATGAATAGCGTGTGTCTGAGTGAAACATAGCGGTATATAAATGATTTACATGCATGAAAAACACAATAGCTCCTCCCAGTGGCCAATTTTTGATTCCGATCGGAATAGGCCTACCATGTTTCGTTCCGATCTGCCTTTTCTTACCCCATCGAATTGCTGCTAAAAGTTGATTGGTTGATGGTGGCCATGTTTTTCAAGATATGACACTGTCCTCATAGAAATTTTTCAAAGCTTTTGATAACTTTTTGTCAGCATTGTCTCTAGACGATACATGACACATTTCGAGCAAATCGGACAAAAGTCTAGGAGGAGTTTGAAAAAGTAGGTTTTTCGCAAAATTAAAAATTGCAGAAAATCTAGGGGGCAGAGCTGAAAAATGATGCCACATTTCCTTATCGTGCATGACCCTAGGAATCAGAAGAAAATTAATTTTGTTTCTAGGCCTTACGGCCCAAATGTTATAGGCTGAAACACAAGTGAAAGTTTGAACAGTTGGTGGCGCTAGAGAGATTGAGTTAGAGATTTGGGTCAGTTATAGTTCATGGTGTCCTTTATCAGACTGCCAAATTTAATACTTTTGGTAACTTTAACAGCTCTACGGATGTGCCTGAAGCCGAATACCCTATTCGGAAAGGCACGAATAATGACTTCAAAACTAATAATGGATTGTGGAGCGGGACGTGGTCATGTGACTGTCACTGGGCAGAGATTAAGCGGTAAGGGCCATTATCTGGTGATTGGTAACATTAAACACCTGTGTCTCGTTTCAGTGACGACGGAGACAGGCTTTAAAAGGCCAGAGACACTGTGTAGAGTTTAGTTGTGAAGCTGAAAAGCCAATACTCTGTTGTGAAGCTGAAAAGCCAATACTTTGTTGTGAAGCTGAAAAGCCAATACTATGATGTGAAGCTGAAAAACAATTGCATTAAAAGTTGACTCAAGTGTACTGTGAAACCGGCTCCCATGTCCTTCCTACTTGAACCCCTCTACACTGGTGCCGAAACACGGGACAAGGAAGCAGACTGGTCACCATGGACACCTCACCGCTGGGCGAAGTCATCCACGCCTTGGCTAGCATCAATAAATATAGCAATAAACTTGGGACCCAGCTTATGTGAGGGGAGTCAAAGTGGAATGTCCTTACAGGACAGCCAAACCTTCTGCCCGCACATGTAAGCTGGGGCCTTAGACTGGTGCCGGTTCGTCGACCTCTTAACGCGAGCGCCAGCCCATATAAGGGCTTCTCTGGTGGCTTTCCAGGTGCTGAATAAAGGCATGGGCGGACGGAGCCTGTACATTGGGTTCTTGTGCGGGGAACAGAGGGGGCTGATAACTGAGGCTGCACTGGAAGGGTGATAACCCTGTAGACAGCAACTGCAATGTGTTGTGGGCATACTCGAACCTGACTAAAGCGCAGGGCCTTTTCCAGCTCCTGATTCACCCGCTCTGCTTGCCCATTTGTTTGGGGATGAAACCTAGAGGACAAACTCACCATAGCCCCCAGCTGTCGACAGAATTCTGCCCAAAGATGTGACACAAATTGGGGCCTCTGTCAGAAACCATATCGACTGGGAGGCCATGAATGCGGAAGACATGGTTAATGACTGCTACCGCTGTCTCCCTCGCTGAAGGTAATTTGGGGAGGGAGATGAAATGAGCCGCCTTCGAGAACCGGTCCACTACAGTCAAAATGACTGTGATGCCATGGGAGGGGGGAGGGGGGAGACCAGTTACGAAATCCATGGGTATGTGCAACCAGGGTCTTGAAGGGACAGACAGCGGTTGGAGGAACCTGGCTGGGGGTTCACAGGACTTCTTATTAGTTGCACAAACGGGGCAAGCGGCCATGAATCAACTTACATTTTGTGCTAGTGATGGCCATCACAATCGCTGTCTAATGAGTGTCTGGGTGCGAGTCGCCTCTGGATGACAGGAAACGTTCGATGAGTGACCCCAGGTTGGGCACGTTGTGTTGGGCATGTAACAGGGGGCGCGGTGTTTCATAGTGCAGCATGGACTTTAGACTCCACCTCCCAGGATACCATACCCACCACACGTGTGGCGGGTAGACGGTGGAGGTCTCGACCTCAAAACATCGATATAAGGAGTTGGGCTTCACGTTTTTAGAGCCCAGGCAATAAGACAGGATGACATTAAATCACGTGAAAAATAGTGCCCAGCGAGCCTGTCTAGAGATGAGGTGTTTGGTGCTACTAATATACTCTAGGTTCTTATGATCTGACCAGACCAAGAAAGGTACCCCCGAACCCTCTAACCAATGATGCCACTTGCCCAAGGCCAACTGGACAGCCAACAATTCTCAGTTGCCGACGTTGTAATTCTGTTCAGTTGGTGTTACGTGGTGCAAAAAAAAGGCACACGAATGCATCTTTCCGTCCGAGGAAGAGTGCTGCGACAGGACTGCTCTAACACCAACCTCAGACACATCCACCTCCACCACAAACTGACTTAAAGGGTCAGGAGTTACGAGGATGGGTGCGGTAGAAAACTGCTCCTTTAAATTAGAAAATGCTGCCTCAGCTTGCAGGGACCAACAAAAGTCAGTGCATGTGGAGGTGAGGTCCTTCAGAAGTGCAGCGATTTGGCTGTAGTTCCTAATAAACCTCCGATAAAAATCAGCAAACCCCAGAAACCTCTGAAATGCCTTGTGAGAATCTGGGGTTGGCCAATCGGAGATGGCTCTAACTTTAGCTGGGTCCATGCGCACTCCCTTGGATGAAACAACGAGCCCCAGGAACAGAACCAACTGTGCATGAAAAGCGCACTTCTCCACCTTGATGAACAGCCAATTCTCTAGCAGTCACTGAAGCACCTGACTGATGTGCTGAACATTGTCCTGGATATTCTGGGAGAAGATCAGAATATCATTAAGATAGACAAACACAAAACGATCAACCATGTCTCTGAGCATGTCATTTACAAGCCCCTGGAAGATGACGGGGGCGTTGACCAATCCAAAAGGCATAACCAAATATTCAATGTGCCCCCTATGGGTGTTAAAAGCCGTCTTCCACTCATCCCCCTTCCTAATCCGGACAAGGTGATAAGCATTGCGTAAATCCAACTTCGTAAAGACAGATGCTCCCTGTAAGAGTTCGAAGGCTGAGGACTCTGCCGGGGATGAGGAAGGGTGGATGATACCGGCTGCCAGAGAATCATTGATGTACCTGTTCATGGCCTCCCTCTCGGGAGCTGAAATCAAATACAGCCATCCCCAAGGCAGCAAGGTGCCAGGAAGCAGTTCAATCGCACAGTCATACGGGTGATGAGGAGCAAGGGTTGCACTGCAGGACCGGCTGAACACCGCACTCAAGTCATGGTATGTCAATGGTACTCCGGATAAGTCTGCCAGTTCATCCTGCAACAAAACACAAGACTGGACAGGGGAAACAGCAGAGTTAAGACAGTGCAAAAAATAATAAGGACTCCAAGCAAGAACAGTGTTGGTTGACCAGTCTATGTGTGGGTTGTGCGTTACCAACCAAGGATGCCCCAACACTACCAGTGCTGATGGAGATTGGATCAGATAAAATGACAACTGCTCCATATGATTTCCAGAGATGAGGGTGACTGGCTTTGTGGACTGGGTGATGATGGACAGCAGCATGCCATTGTGGGTGTGGGTGGTGATGGGTTTATCCAACTGGACCATAGGAAGCCGACATTTAAAAGCCAAGTTGAAATCCAAAAAGTTCCCTTCAGCTCCAGAATCAACCAAGGCAGAAACTGTGTGACAGGCAGATCCATACTGCAGCCGGGCCGGGAGAAGTGTCCAAAGTCCAGGGGTTTTGTCCAATGGTGTTGCGCTCACCAGTAACCCCTTTCCTGCAGACGAGCGGTGTCTCTTACCGGACAGGAAGCAGAGAGATGATCAGAATGAGCACAATGAAAATAGTCCATTAACGAGGAATCACTGTTTCTCCCTACATGAGATTTAAGTTCCTCTGACTTGCATCGGCTCAGTGTCAGGCAGTGATATTGGTGAGTTAGCTGAAGACACAGACCGGGTAGGAGGATCAGCTGCCCGGGTAGATGGAAAGCATCGACGACGGTGGTAACATGGTAGGGTCAGGCATTGATCGACTCGGATAGCCAGATCCACCAAATCATCGAAGCACGGAGGCAAATCCAAAGAGTAAATCTCGTCCAGGATGTCGTCGGAAAGCCCATGCAGAAATCTATCCCACATGGCGTGGTCATTCCACTCACAAGAAGCAGCCAGGGTGCGAAACTCGATTGCATAATCTGAGACTCATCGATCTCCTTGAGACAGTCCAGATGAGACCCTCGTCACCTCCAGACCTTGAGCCGAGCGATCAAAAACTAGGCAGAGCTTCGTGGAAAAGGTGTGATAGGAAGCACAACAGGGATGTCTGTTGTCTCACATGGCAGTGCCCCATTCACCAACCCTTCCAGTGAGAAGTGTGATTACACAAGCCACCTTCATCATTTGCAATGCGAAAGTAGAGGGCTGTAACATGAATTAGGGGAGAACAGGTGTTGCTCGGTACGCTAATCAGTGGCATGATCAGCACTCCCCCGGGAACAATCAATGTTCCCATGGAAACACTGATCATGCATGAACCGGCACCAGTCTAAGGCCCCAGCTTACATGTGCGGGCAGGCGCGAGACAAGAGGGAGAGAAAATAACAAAACATACAAAACAAACCATCAAACTCACCGGAGTGTGACATACTGTATATACAAGTGAATAAGATACAGGTTTTTGTGCTGAAAAACTGCATACAAAAGTTCCACAACTGTTTAGTGAATTCGCCGCCATGTTTTTTTTATTTATTTATTTTTTTTGTTTTTTTTTACTTATTCTCCCATACACTGAGAAAACCACTCTAAATTGATCATTGAAAATTGTCACGGTATGTACTGTGTTTAAGGCTGGTATAGTGGTACAAAGAAACAGGCTTACCAGAGAATTTAGGCTTCCTGGAAGAAGAATAAGGCAATCTGTACAGCATCCCCCAGACAATTCTAGACCACAAGCAAAACCTTAATTGCTTGTGGCATTTAGCAACCAATATTTACAATAAAAGAAAACCAGAGGGACTCTAGCCTTGAGGTTATTATGGTTTTATGAAATGTGAAGTTACAATGGATTTATTAGTTCTGGCTCAGTTAGTGCCTCAATTATGTATGTCTTAAGTTAACTCAGTTTGCATTGTATATAGGCCTATAAAGTATAATTTACTTCTTATTGCATTTTAAACTATTTAATAATAATAAAAAAATACAATACCTTCTCTGAATACTTGGCATGTCATAAAATATCAATATATAAATTACTGTTTGGCATGTTATTTTATCAATATATTTTGAGGCATTGATATATAAACATTATTCGACATTTAACTTAAAAGCCTAATTTGCGCGCTTTCCGATTCACTCAGTTGGGCTTATGTTGAATGTCTGGCATAATTGCACTGGGAGACCACAAGGGGGTGATATAACATTTACTGAAGCAGGTCGTAAGGCACAGGTATCACAACACAGGACTGGTATTTTAGAGCTCCTTGCACAGGACGCATACACATAAAAGTTCCGAAGGTTTTTGTACTTCTTCAAGGATGAAAGTGAGTTGATGAGTTTGCAGGTTAGTGTATGAAACTGGTGTAACTACGCAAACGGAACGAATAGAAATTATTATGCAATTTATCTGTATGTCTCTTTGAAGAGGTTTTAATTCAAGCTGTTAAATCACAGGCTATATGAAAGATGCATATACACAATATATCATCCACTGATGGCTAGAGTAAATAATCTGTTTCCTTTGGTAATGATTTGGGTTGAATTTAATGGAAACTGTGCAAACTGAGCTCCATAGCATTGCAGATTTAAGAGCAGTCTCGAGAGACGGCGAGACCGCGCTGTGTATGGACCTTTATAGAAAATAATTGTTTCAAATTTTAGAATGCGCCATGTTGTCCGCCAGACGCGCCTGGTATGTAGTCCCCTTAATTTAATTTACACTGCCACTCACACTTTACCGAAGTTGTGTTGAGAAATATGTTTGAACAGACAAAGACTATTGTGCAATGGGTAGCCCTATTTATATCTGAAAAAATCCAGATATATATCGATAATCATCGGGAAGATCTTCAGATTATCGATGCGTGAAAAAAGCATCGATCCCAAGCCTACTAAATACATATTTTTTGATTGATGAATCTCAAATGTATTTCATTTATGATTTATAATTTATGATAACAGGATAATGCTCACAGCCACACATCTCACAGGACTAACTCAGAGCTAGAGGACATTCGGTTAAATTCAGCTGTCGGATATGTGGGATCTTGTTCAGGGACTTGGGCTGATTTGTTATTAAAGTGACCAGGTGGCAGGTCATCTACTATACCACAGGAATCATCCACTATGGAATTCTTCATTGCAGACACATTCCTGAACATCTTGATATCACAGCTCTTGAGAGGAGAACTACATTTTAAACAGATAAGGTTCAATGACTTCATCATGCTAGTGAATGATATCAATTAGCTCCTTGTTCAAAATTGGAATTACTAATATAGGAATGGTGTTGTTTGATGACAAAAAATGAATCACATCTTTTCCAAACATACCGGATGAATGAGATTCTTGTTATTTTTATTATCACTTGCCTAGTACTTTTCAGTGTTTAAAGTATGCCTTACAGTCATGCATAATTGCTTGGGCTGTCAATTGATTAGAAATTGTAATTAACTTAATTAAATAATATGCTGATTAATTAATCAAATTATTCACAATTAATCACATATAATACATTTTTGCTTAAAAAAGCCCCCAAATTAAAATAATTTATTTGATTATTGTAGTAGACGAGTTAAGAATTGGATAAACAAAAAATGGCTTTAGAAGTCAATATACTGTATTGTTTGTTTTATTTCCATATTATTGAACATAATCCTATCACTGGCCTACAGTCCTCAGCAACTGAGTTCATTAATATATCAGAGGTATTCCGCATTTCTTTTTTTAATTGTTAGTCTATGTACATGTAATGGGAGCCAGGTGGTAGATAGCTGTGCAGTGTGTAAACCTCACTCTCCTGACCTCAAGAGGTACACTAGCGACTGACGCTAGAGGCTGTAGCCTTTAGCCTCCTCGTTAGCGCACCCGCCTCCCATGCT
>NW_026249708.1:0-9068 GCF_019703515.2 Myxocyprinus asiaticus
CAGGACAACGACCCTAAGCACACAGCCAAGATAACAAAGGAGTGGCTACGGGACAACTCTGTGAATGTCCTTGAGTGGCCCAGCCAGAGCCCAGACTTGAACCCGATTGAACATCTCTGGAGAGATCTGAAAATGGCTGTGCACCGACGCTCCCCATCCAACCTGATGGAGCTTGAGAGGTCCTGCAAAGAAGAATGGGAGAAACTGCCCAAAAATAGGTGTGCCAAGCTTGTAGCATCATACTCAAAAAGACTTGAGGCTGTAATTGGTGCCAAAGGTGCTTCAACAAAGTATTGAGCAAAGGCTGTGAATACTTATGTACATGTGAATTTTTATTTATTTATTTTTTTTTAATACATTTGCAAAGATTTCAAACAAACTTCTTTCACATTGTCATTATGGGGTATTGTTTGTAGAATTTTGAGGAAAATAATGAATTTAATCCATTTTGGAATAAGGCTGTAACATAACAAAATGTGGAAAAAGTGAAGCGCTGTGAATACTTTCTGGATGCA
Source organism: Myxocyprinus asiaticus (assembly GCF_019703515.2). Taxonomy (NCBI): domain Eukaryota; kingdom Metazoa; phylum Chordata; class Actinopteri; order Cypriniformes; family Catostomidae; genus Myxocyprinus; species Myxocyprinus asiaticus. The sequence continues at coordinate 516 of NW_026249708.1, forward strand.
CTGTATATCACCCTCGAGCCGGATTGAAATTTTGCATCATTTAAATTCGTTTTGTTTTTTTGATACATTTTCCATTAACTATCCACCTTATTTTTGACGTAAGATAGGGTGTGGCCATTTTTTAATTGAATGTGTGAGAGTTCTGGTGCCATCCGCTTCCAGTTATATTGTGTCTGTAAAAAAACAGTTTGTTATGCTGCTCGATGTTGCAAACTGGTATTTGTTACCATATTATTTTAATATATTATCATAATTATAAACACATGGGAATCATGGTCTGTAGCTCAAATAGTTTTTACAGTTTACTGCACTCTATTTTTCTAGCTATTTACCTATAGTGACTAATGAAAAGGTCTCGTACATTCACATGCAATACCTTACTTCTGCAATGAAAAATAAGGTGTATAGTTGGGAGTAGACATAATTATTGACATCAATGAGTAAATAAAATTGGGTGTCGTTTTTATAGATTTGTATGATAAAATATTAGTCCAAAAAGTATGCATGTATGCGAGTGGAAGTAACATAAACCAGTCTGTTTTCTTTCTATGGTAACACTATTTATCATCCCTTTTTAGGTGGCAGCTTATGGGATGGCAATGTAAGCTCTGCACATTTGTGGCTTCATCAAAAGGGCATTTCTCAAGCATTATTGAGTGAAGCATGGTACCTTTGGTTGTGGATATTCGGTACCCTGTCTTCATTTAAACTGTCCTTGCTTCTTTAAAACATGGGGTGGCCTGCGCAAAACTGACGAGTGTGAAGTTGTGCAATCTTTTAGGTGTAAAATTTGTCTCATTTTATCCTAATACAAAAGACTATTTTCAACATAATTCCTACTTGTAAGAAAACATGAAACTATAGAATGTGCTTTTGATGGATGTGATTTCAAGACAAACATATATGGGACTTATGTGACACACAAAAGTAGAAAACACAAATCCTATTCATGGAAAGATAAGACTGATGTGATTGCAAAACATCCCGTTTTTACTGAGAATGAAAGCCACTCTCCAGTGTTGAAATCACATGGTCATGTTGACATAAATACTACCTTAGAGTTGGGTTGTGAAACAGATACTTCAAGTGAAATAGTGAAACATATTGGTGCTCTCTTGTTAAAATTGGAAAGCATCTATAATGTCTCTGGAAAATGTGTTGTTGACTTGGTGGAACAGCTTCAGTTTATCTGCATATCATCAACTGAGTATATTCCAAAGTTAGATAGTGATATTTTTACAAAAAGTAACTGTGCTGTTGATGAAGCTATTGTTAGTGAATTGGTAGACAAACTGTGTCACTCTAATCCTCTTAGTGCAGCCTTTGGTCCTGATGGTCCCTTTTCTTCAAAATTTAAGAGGGCAAAATATTTTAAGGAAAACTTTAGTGTAATTGAGCCAGTAGAGTATATTTTGGATCCAGAGGAGAATCGCAGCTTTCAGTATGTGCCTGTTTTTCAAACCTTACAGCAGTTATTGAATAATGAAGACATTCTAAACAATGCATTGACTAAACATTCAAACACTTCACAGTTGGAATCCTTTCATGATGGTCAATATTTCAAGCTAAGTGAGTTTCATGCTAATGAAGAGTTCAGTATTTCACTTATACTCTACGTAGACGAATTTGAAATCTGCAATCCTCTTGGAACTTCGCGAAAAAAGCACAAAGTCACAGCAGTGTACTGGGTACTTGCTGATGTACCATCTGAACTGAGATCACAGCTAACATCAATTTATTTGGCTCTCCTTTGTAAAGCAAATGATGTAAAAAAAACAAACGTGGCTATGAAAGTGTTCTGAAGCCTCTTTTGAAAGATCTCACAACATTGGAGAAGGAAGGAATTTTTTTGCCTCAGGTTGGTACAAATATCAGAGGTACTGTTTTTTGTATTTCAGCAGACAATCTTGGTGCTCATTCTTTGAGTGGTCTTGTAGAAAGCTTTTCTGGACATTATGTCTGTAGGTTTTGTATTGGAGACCATTCTGACTATCAGCAATAGGAAGTGCGTTCAGTTTCCACCTAGAACAAAAGAGAACTATGATATATATGATGTTCAGTCTGTAAAGGGAAATCCTGCTCTGGTACACTGTTGTGGTGTGAAGAAGGGTTGTCCCATAACTGGGAAATTAAGTTATTTCCATTTTGTAACAGGGTACCCACCAGATCTTTTTGAAGGCATAATTCCATTGGAATTGGCACTATGTCTTAATATGTTCATCCACAAGCAGTATTTCACCTTTACAGAACTTAACAAGACCATAACTCAATTTCCTTACAGATGGACTGATAAAAATGATTACCCCCAACCCATCCCAACAAATTTTGTCTCTCGCAAAAGTATTGGGGAACGCACAAGAAAACTGGACATTATTATTACAGCATTCTATACTGCCAACGTTTCATTTCTCTTTTAATTCAATTGAATCAGTTTTGACATTAAAATTGGTACAGTAAAAATCTGTGTGCAGAGTAATATATTTTATTAGATGTTGAAAAGCATTCTCTTCTGCAGAGTGAAATCCCCATTCAGAGAACACGCAAGGTCGTCATCCGATGTCTCACTGACCATATGGGTGAAGATGCAAGTGCATTGATCAAGGACTTTGAGGTTAGTACAATAAATAGTTTTCAGGACTTTTAACAGTTTTAGTTTTGAAATTGTAACTAATGTAATCACTGTGAGACAAGATACAAGGAAAAGCATAGTGAGTGAGCAGTGAGGGATTGCTCTTTGTGTGTCTGTGTCCCTGTCTTGTAACATGCAGGCTGAAAGTGAACTCTAACCAGTTATGTTTACAATGTCTGCAGAATGCTGCTGATGCACCTGTCAGTATACAAGAGGAGTTGGCAGAAGAAGTCATGAAGATTTACCAACTGCGGAACCAAGATGGGTCAGGCGATGAACCTACTGATGTAGGAATTGTGACTGAGGGCGTCACTGTCCTCAGCAGTCTTGGGGATCTTAGCAGAGCCTGCTGCTATCTGTTGGGACTTAAGAATCTCAAATACAGTTTTGAGGTATTCCAAAAAGTACTATTGGAGCTGGATCCTGGAAACCTTTCAACCAAGGTTCAGAGACTGAAAAATTACCTGCGTACATAGTTGCTGACTACTGTTCAGCAAGATGCTCTCAAAATGTTGGAAATGCTTGCATAAGACTTGAGTTATTTTCATTGATAACAAAATTGCATTTTGGACTGGTAATGTTTGCTGTTGTGTACCTTAATTAATGTTAGGTATCACTGTTCTCGGTGCATTCGAGCCATATGCAGAGTTGAGTTCAGTCGTTGCTCTCATAGCATGGACATATTTTACATGCTTATTGACAAGAATAAACCTGGTTGAAAGCTTAGGTAAATAAATGCTGTTTTATTATTATACTATATTATATTATATTATAATTCAAGTTGAGATGTTGTGTGGTGACTTAAACTGTTTGAAGGGCCCATTGTACTTGGTGCATTTCAGCCATGTTTGAAAGACCGCTTTCTAATATGTGGAGTTCAATTCAACTCACTGTTTGTAGCATGGACATTGTTACATGTGTAATTTGCAAAGTAATGCAAGTTGAATTTAGACAATGTCTACTGGTAAAAATTGACAAATTAATGTTTAATTAAAATGTCAATGTGTGTACAGTTGCTTTGTTTATCATTTGGTTTCATTAGATACAGTATGTTGACCTCAAATAAAGTACTCCTGGAGTAAAGGGTAAATACAGTTTAAAAAACAAAGTAAATGTAACATATATTTTGATAATAGTCCAGTTTGAATTAAATTCAGTTAAAAACATTTGGTAAATGCAGCACATTTGTTTTGTTAAATAATAGTCTAATTTTCAATTATATCTACTCATAATTTTTTACTAGTTTTAACTTAGGGTAACAATTGCATTGACTTAGAGTTTTAATTATATCTACTCAATTTTATACACTACCGGTCAAAAGTTTTGAAACACTCATTCTTTATTATAATATTTTTTACATTTAAGAATAATAGTAAAGTCATCAAAACTATGGAATAACATAAATGGAACTATGGGAATTATGTTGTGACTAAACAAAATCCAAAATAAATCAAAACTGTGTTATATTTTAGCATCTTCAAAGTAGTCACCCTTTGCCTAGAATTTGCAGACGTGTACTCTTGACATTTTCTCAACCAACTTCTTGAGGTATCACCCTGGGATGCTTTTTAAACAGTATTGAAGGAGTTCCCATCTATGTTGGGCACTTATTGGCTGCTTTTCTTTATTATTTGGTCCAAGTCATCCATTTCAAAAATGTTTTTATTATAAATTATATTTTAGTTTTATAATGAAATAAATTAATATGGTGGCACAATTATATTTTTGTCTACAAAACTAATTTCAAACATTTAAGCATACACCTTCAGATCAAAAGATTTTTAAGATCATGGGAAACATTTCAGACAAGTGTTTCCAAATTTTTGACCGGTAGTGTACGTTATGGTATTTATTGTAGTTATTCAGATCTACTTAAATTTTTTACTTACATTTACTCAATTCATAAGGTATATTTCAATGATTTCACAGCTTTCAAATTTACTCAATATTTTTAAGTGTAAAAATGTTTCACCAAAAAAGTTCAGTACATCATAGTTTAAGCTTTTAGAGTGCAAAAAGATTGGACTGTGGAGCAATGGAAAAAGGTCATGTGGTCTGATGAGTCCAGATTTACCCTATTCCTAACCGATGGGTGCGTCAGGGTAAGAAGGGAAGTGCATGATGCGATGCACCCATCATGCATAGCGCCCACTGTACAAGTCTCTGGAGGCAGTGTTATGATCTGGGGTTGCTTCAATTGCTCAAGTCTAGGCTCAGCAACGTTATGTGGTAATAAAAATGAATTCTGCGGAATACCTGAATGTACTGAACGACCAGGTTATCCCATCAATGGATTTTTTTTCTTCCCTGATGGAACGGGCATATTCCAGGAAGACAATGCCAAGATTCATTGGGATCAAATTGTAAAAGATTGGTTCAGGGAGCGTGAGAAATCATTTTCACACATGAATTGGCCACCACAGAGTCCTGACCTTAACCCCCTTGAAAGTCTTTGGGATGTGCTGGAGAAGACTTTACGGAGTGGTTCAACTCTCCCATCATTAATACAAGATCTCGGGCAAAAATGAATGCAAATCTGGACAGAAATAAATGTTGTGACGTTGTATAAGGCTGTCAAAATAATACCACGATGAATGCGCAGTAATCAAAGCTAAAGGCGGTCCAACTAAATATTAGAGTATGCAACTTTTTTTTTTTTTGGCCAGGCAGTGTATAAACTATACACATTTATACACACCAATTTAAAATATCGACTACTGTTTTACGTCCGTTTACATGTGCTCAAGTACACTGGGGGAATCCCAGAGTTTGAAGTAAGAGGAAAAACACCACTGTTGAAGCGCAATTCCGTTGCAGTTTGCTGAGGAAAGTTAAGGGCAAAAACACAGCTCTGGAATATCTGTGAAGAAACTGAAGCAACAGAAAATAAAACAGCCAAATCATCCTCAGATGCTATGGCTGTTATTTACACAAGCGTTACGAGGAAATTAAGTTGCTGTGGAGAAAGTTGCTTACTGACCGAGCAGCTTGTATATGGAAGTAAATTATTGGCTACAGTTTTATACAGAAAATGTTAGTAAGCGATTTAATCACACTAAAACATGTTAAAATGCATATTGTTTATGTCTTGTGGCTATACTTTTGAAATAGTATTTTAACATTTACGGATTGGCCCCATTCACTTTCATTGTAAGTGTGTCACCAAGATTTTAGATTTTTTTTTAAAGAAAAGGAGAGATAATTGCAATTCAAAATTAATTTGTGTGCTAAACAATACAATGCCACAAATGCTGTCGATTGAGTTTAACTTGTATTGAACATGGAATATTCCTTTGAGCAGCTTTCTTGCTATAAACGGCTTTCAGGTGTCCATGTTAACAAGGTCACTGAGAAGATGAAAATGTCTACGTAAATGTATACACACCTAGAAATATGACAGACTGATTTTTTTTTTCTTTTTTTTTTTTCTGTGGGTTTTGATTTATTTCCCATAATAGTCTTAATAAAGCATTTCACCTCCGTTAACAAAGTTCCTTAAAGGTGGAGTAATATTTTCCTAATTTAAAACGTTTTACTTCAACAGAAATGAATTGTAATTTTGAAACATACATCTAAAATCATAACTACTTACATGAGATGAAGACTCCAGTCATATCAGTAACTAGGGATGTCATAAAATATTGATATATTGATTATTGATCGGCACATTATTTTATTGATATATTTTTGAGGCATCTATATTTTAAAATTAGCCGACATTTAAATTAGAAGCCCAATTCACATGCTTTCCAATTGTCTCAGTTGGCCTCTGTTTAACAGTACGGCTTAATTGCGTTGGGAGACCACAAGAAGGTGGTATAACATGTATCTCACACACAACACACACCACACAAACAGTGTCCAAAGTTATGAAGGTTTTTGTACTTCTTTAAGAATGAACAAAATCACGTTGATGAGTTTGCTGCAGGTTAGTGAAACTGGTGAAACTCCGCTAACTGAACGATTAGAAATTGCGACGTTTATTATGCACTTTCTCTGTATGTACAGTAGCCTTTAATACTTTCATATTGGGTCTTTCACCCAAGCTGTCAAACCGCAAAATGACATAATTGTAACTGAAAATACATTGTGGAGGCTCTATGAAAGATACATATTCACAATATGCAGCGAGTAAATAATCTTTTTCCTCTGATAATGATTTGGGTCGAATTTAATGGAAAACTATACGAGTTGCCATACGTAGCACTTCAGAATGTTGACGCTGAGCATTCATACCTTTGTAGAAAATAAATAATTGTTTTGAATTTTAGAACGCGCCATGTTATCCGCCAGATGCTTCTGGTGTGCGATCCCCTTTAATTAACCCTGCCGCTCACAGTTTACCAAAGTTGTGTTGAGAAATACAGCGCATCCAGAAAGTATTCACAGCGCTTCACTTTTTCCACATTTTGTTATGTTACAGCCTTATTCCAAAATGGATTAAATTCATTATTTTCCTCAAAATTCTACAAACAATACACCATAATGACAACGTGAAAGAAGTTTGTTTGAAATCTTTGCAAATTTATTAAAAATAAAAAACATTTACATTCAAAATTGAGCTCAGGTGCATCCTGTTTCCACTGATCATCGTTGAGATGTTTCTACAACTTGATTGGAGTCCACCTGTGGTAAATTCAGTTGATTGGACATGATTTGGAAAGGCACACACCTGTCTATATAAGGTCCCACAGTTAACAGTGCATGTCAGAGCACAAACCAAGCCATGAAGTCCAAGGAATTGTCTGTAGACCTCCGAGACAGGATTGTATCGAGGCACAGATCTGGGGAAGGGTACAGAAAAATTTCTGCAGCATTGAAGGTCCCAATGAGCACAGTGGCCTCCATCATCCGTAAATGGAAGAAGTTTGGAACCACCAGGACTCTTCCTAGAGCTGGCCGCCTGGCCAAACTGAGCGATCGGGGAGAAGGGCCTTAGTCAGGGAGGTGACCAAGAACCCGATGGTCACTCTGACAGAGCTCCAGCGTTTCTCTGTGGAGAGAGGAGAACCTTCCAGAAGAACAACCATCTCTGCAGCACTCCACCAATCAGGCCTGTATGGTAGAGTGGCCAGATGGAAGCCACTCCTCAGTAAAAGGCACATGACAGCCCACCTGGAGTTTGCCAAAACGCACCTGAAGGACTCTCAGACCATGAGAAACAAAGATTGAACTCTTTGGCCTGAATGGCAAGCGTCATGCCTGGAGGAAACCAGGCACCGCTCATCACCTGGCCAATACCATCCCTACAGTGAAGCATGGTGGTGGCAGCATCATGCTGTGGGGATGTTTTTCAGCGGCAGGAACTGGGAGACTAGTCAGGATCGAGGGAAAGATGAATGCAGCAATGTACAGAGACATCCTTGATGAAAACCTGCTCCAGAGCGCTCTGGACCTCAGACTGGGGCAAAGGTTCATCTTCCAACAGGACAACGACCCTAAGCACACAGCCAAGATAACAGTGGCTCCGGGACAACTCTGTGAATGTCCTTGAGTGGCCCAGCCAGAGCCCAGACTTGAACCCGATTGAACATCTCTGGAGAGATCTGAAAATGGCTGTGCACCGACGCTCCCCATCCAACCTGATGGAGCTTGAGAGGTCTTGCAAAGAAGAATGGGAGAAACTGCCCAAAAATAGGTGTGCCAAGCTTGTAGCATCATACTCAAAAAGACTTGAGGCTGTAATTGGTGCCAAAGGTGCTTCAACAAAGTATTGAGCAAAGGCTGTGAATACTTATGTATATGTGATTTTTTTCATTTTTTATTTTTAATAAATTTGCAAAGATTTCAAACAAACTTCTTTCACATTGTCATTATGGGGTATTGTTTGTAGAATTTTGAGGAAAATAATGAATTTAATCCATTTTGGAATAAGGCTGTAACATAACAAAATGTGGAAAAAGTGAAGCGCTGTGAATACTTTC
>NW_026249709.1:0-8952 GCF_019703515.2 Myxocyprinus asiaticus
CCCTATCTGTCACTCACTCGACGTTGGTGTCGATGTAGTGACACTAGGGGTCCCTATACAAAACGCCACAAGGCTGAACTGTGTTACGTGAACTGGCGGTGTGTGGTGGGCAGACTTGCTGTGTGCCTCATAGCCAGCACACCAGGTCGACACGTAACCTCCCCCAACACAGTTATGAGTGTCGAACGGCCCTTTGGGGACAAGTCGACTACCCAGAGATAGAGACAGGCTTAACCCAGTCGTGGCCTCTTTCCCCTTCTCTTTTTCCACTCCCTAAAAAAGAAGGGGGATTTCGTGCATTAATAACGTGGAAACAGAACCCAACTGTTGCACTTTGCAGTTGCACTTTGCAGCACTTTGCAGTGAACGAGTGACCGAGTCAGCAGTTTTGGATACAGTATATGTATGAATCTGTAGATACAGTTATGCATCAGTAGCTTATGTTTTATCAACACAGCAGCGGGATATTATGATGACATGAGCAGAGGCAAAATTTCAAAGTTTTCCGCCCCCTTTTCCACAATGACAGCTACTCTTGGTTGGATTAGAAGGAAGTCATTAATCTGTCAATGAGAATGATGTAGAAATACTGGTCACTGACTACAATGTCTGAACAAATGGATCAGATTTCATCACTTACAAAATGACAGTAAGGACAAAAACAAATCAGATATGTGTGCAGTTTGAACAAAGCCTTTTCTTTCAACCAACCACTTATCTCCATCTCAGCATGAAACTCCCACTTTTCATGATCTACTCAATTCTCAATGAATAAAATCAAGTCTGAACCTACTTTTTGTCTTGTTGAAAATCCAGTTTCTCCAAGAAATATGGCAATTTTAAGAGGGAAAAATGGTTTGGAAAGACTGTTTCATGCTGACTTTAATGTTTTTTGTGGTAGAGTCAATGATGAATCGACTTGGTTTGAATCTCATCAATCAAAGTGCCTGTGCTACAAAAACAAGCACAGCTGAAGTGCCAGAGTTCCCACAGCATCTGGGAATTCTGTGGGCTGATTCGCAATCTGAATCATGGAAAACTGTCATGCTGGGTGATGTGGTTTCTATCTGAAGTTAGAAGCAAGTTATAATGAAGCTTCAGCACTGTAGACTCACTTCACCTAGTGGCTTAGCAGTAGCCTAACAAACAGTGCACTTGATGCAGGGGAAACCAGACAAACAGTAAAAATGACACATATAAACACAAACACACACACACACACACACACACACACACAAAATGGGGGGAAATACTTACTCTTCCTCTGGCGGAGTGATTCTGGAGCAGGGGTGACAGAGGGAGACAGATGCGTAGAGGACAGATCCCCTTCTTTAGAGCGATTGCATCATGACAAGAGAAAAGAATTTGGAAAAACAGGAGAGATACAAAGGGCAAAGGAAAGTGTCCATGCAAAGCAGACAGCAGAGAGAGAGACAGGTGTTCAGTTAGACAGGTGGAGTGAAGAGAGACACAGGGATGATGGGAGGACAAACAAGGGCGGAGGAAAGAGAGGAGTTGAACAAACAAAAACAAAATGGCATACTGACTCATTAGTAAATGAAACACAATATTATTCTGAAAAACCTTTCGACTCTTTACTAAACAGACACAGATATTTGTGCCTTATTGGATTCATGAATTAATCTGAACTGACTCAAACTGCAAAAAAATTAATTACTCCAGCAAGTTTAGCTGTGATATATAGATGACACTACACTTACCTTACAACTACCTGAAATTGTTATGATTTATATTAGGGCTGCACAATCAATCAAAATAAAATCGAAATCAAAATGTGACCTAGTATGATTATTAAACCGTGAAAGGCTGCAATAATAATACTAATGCTAATACTACTACTACTAATAATAATCATCATCACCATCATCATAATAGTAAATATTTTTATTAGCATAGTAACAGTATTTATTATATATTACTAATTATTTATATTATTATTATTATTATTATAATATAATAATTAACGTTTTTATTCTATAAAGAATAATAATAACAACAGCAATAATAATAATAGTAGTATTGAGATGTGACAGTGTGATTATTAATCAGCGAAAGGGTGTGATGACAATAATAATAAATATTATTATTAGCACATTAAATATATTAATATTATATTAATAATAATAATAATTAATATTATAAATAATCTAATAATTAATGACTGTATTAAATAAATAAATAATAATAATAATAGTATTTTGATGTGACCTATTGTGATTATTAAACCATGAAAGGCTGTGATTATACTATATAATAATAATAATAATAATAATAATAATAATACAGTATTTAAAATTATAATATATTGTTATTATATTAAAAACTATTAATATTATATTAGTAATAATTATTTATATTATTATTGTTGTTGTTACTACTAATAATATAAACTTATGTTTGTATTATATAAACAACAACAACAACAACAACAACAATAATAATAATAATAATAATAATAATTATTATTATTATTATTATTATTATTATTATAGTAGTAGTTTTGCAATGTGACCTAGTGCAATTTTTAAACTGGGAAAAGCTGTGATTATAATATATAATAGCAATATATAACATATTATATAACATTAATATATAAAATACTGTATATGTTATTATTCATTATTATTGTTATTAATATTACTATTACTATATTAAAACTTTTACTATAATAATTATTTATATCATTATTATTGTTATTATAAATAATATAATAATTGATGTTTGTATTGTATAAATACTACTACTGCTAATAACAATAATAATAATAGTCTCAAAATGGGACCTAGTGCGATTATTAAACCATGAAAGGCTGCTAATATAATATATAATAATAATATTTAAAATAAAATCTTATTATAAATATATGTAAACTATTAATATATTTATTATTATTAATGATTTATATTATTATTAATGTTCTTCATTCGTTTTAAATGATATAATAATGTATGTTTCTATTATATAAATATTTATTAAAATGTATAATAATAATAATAATAATAATAGTAGTAGTAGTAATAGTAGTAGTAGTAGTAGTAGTATTTAATGTGAATGTAAATTGGACAGAGAAACAATCACAACTAAAGTGGACAAAACAAAGAGATCTGAGACACTTAAAGAGTGACTCTTTCTAATGCATGGCCAAAACAATTTACACTTAGTTTGGAATACAAAAAACACATCTCTTTTTTAATTTGTAGTATTTGCATAACCTCTGGAGCATAAGAGCTACTTTTTCAATTTGATTTTATGCCTTTTTTTTTTTTCTCGTTTAGATTTGATATCTAAACAGCAATAATATGAGATGTTAAATGTTTATCATATAAGTTCAAATCGCAATCGCAATATCTGACAAAATAACTGCAATGCTTCTGGCCAAATTGTGCAACCCTAATCTATATAAAGTTATATAAAGATCATGAAGTAAATACCAAAAAACACCGGAAAAAAATGGAAAGGATAATCCAAGACTATTTTCTAAGGAACTTTTCATCACAATGCTTGCGTTTGGGGTTGGTGCTAGGTGGTTGTGTATTAGCAAAAATTTAAATTGTGTATTTATTTAGTCAGCCTCATGTTGTTCCAAACCTGTATGACTTTCTTTCTTCCGTGCAACACAAAAAGAGATATGTTAGTCAACCTTCACTTTAGTTGCATCTTTTTTACGTAAAATGAAAATGAAAGGTGACTGAGGCTAACATTCTGCCTAACATCTCCTCAAGAATGAACGGCATGAGGATAAGTAAATTAATTTTGAGTGAACTATCCCTTGAAGGTAATGGGTAAGAAATAGTTATAGCACACACAGTCCTTGCCTTAACACACACCACTAACTAGATCTGTCTTTATCATGTTTATCTGTTAACTAAGATCCTGCATATTTGTGATGGATGAATTGAGATTTATGATTTCATGATTTATAACATTTAAACATGAATTAATTGGCTTCAAAAGAAAGAAATCAGGGAGATTGCCTTTTACTCACTGGTGTCAGGCTTCAGGGCTTTTACTAACCTCTCTGTTTCTCTTTCGCAAGATTTGTCTAAAGCACAAACACTCTTGCAATTTTGCAAATGTACTTTGTAAATACACAGCCAGCTAGTCAGTAAGAAGTGCTACATTTCTCTGACATGACAATGAATTGTGTAACACATGACAGACATTGTCCTGTCCCAAAGACATGTCAAGTATCTCTAGGAGGATGAGCAATTAGGTAAATTACAGAACACTAAACCCGATTTCAGTAATGGTAGCCCAGGCGCATAAATTCGTAAATAGACGTTTGGAATGAGCGGACCAGATCTCATGTTAACAGACTGGAACTTCACAAGATTTACCTCGTCTGCCATTTTGTGCTCTCAAGAGTGCACATTGTGATAGAGAGTTGGACTGAACATATCCACAACAACTGGTTAAACGGTTTAGGATTGCAGACTCAACAGCATGAATATTTTACATTTGTTGTTAGATTAGTTGCACATTTGCCGATGGATGAAGATGCAAGTGTACGGAAATGTAAATTGATAGTTTTCCTCGCAATTTTTACACAAACGCACTCACACTAGCAATGCTAAATATTTCAGTATTAAATATTTAAATACTTAAATATTTTAAGAGTACAAGTACATCCTGGTATTTACATGCTGAGCAGAATTGGATTCCTTCAGGAAGTTTTATGTTAAGTTTACTTAAAGGTGAGGAGTAATTTCTGCGCTACTAGCATCACTGAATTGCAAAAATAACATTGTTTTCACTGTGACCTAAGATGGATTTATTTGTCAGCTCAAATTGACATGAAAAGATTAAAGGGGTCAGACCCTTAAATAATAATTGTTACTCATTTCACAGGTGAAGAGGTTAGTCCAATATACAGTAACTGCAGGCACTAACATAGAAGGCTTAAGGGGCATTTACAATTATAGAGATTATATTGGTGTAATGGTCACTAGTAGACATTCCTACTCAAAGCTCCAGCTGACGGATCACATTAGTAGTTGCCTCATCAATGCTCATTTGCATAAAGTTGAGCTCTGCTCAATTTTGTTGTATCGCCAAATCATTTTGCCAAAAATCGCCAACTCTCTTTGAACGTCCCTTTAACCCTCGTGTTGTGTTCGTTTGTGCTGCCACCTTTTGTATTCCCGGTCAAAAATGACCGGCCCACTAAGATTGTTAATAAATCTCTCATATTGCAAAAATTATCCCAAGATATTGCATTAGATCTTTTTTTCAACTTCTTTTTTAATAGTTATCACAGGTTTTGCACTTATTTTTTGAACATTTAAAAAAAAAAAAAAAAAAAAAAAAAAAATATATATATATATATATATATATATATATATATATATATATATATATATATATATATATATATATATATATATATATATATATTGATAGAAGGATTCAATAACAGGCTAGTGGCGGGCACTCCCAGCAGAAAAAAATCCCAAAATTAAACGGCTCATAACTTGACAAAAAACAAAACAAAAACAAGGAGGGTCAAGTGTTTGGTATCATTGTAAAGAAAACTTGTAATTTTTTTTAATAATATAGATTATGATACATTCTGAGACTTTCAGCCTAAGAAACTGCTGAAAAAAAAATCACAAAAAAACTTGAGCCAAAAATTTACTTTTTTCTTATTTTTCTGATTTGACGTTATATATCTCTGGGTGTAAATAAGTTGGCTCTGAAAAACATAATAACTGTACATAAGAACTAATTACACATGCAAACACAACGATTAAAGGTTTGCATAACATGCAGATGATCCTTTCTATTTAAATCTGAGTTTTTGCCCTAACCGGCCATTCATTTAATAGAACATTATGTAATTTGCTTGGTTTCTATTTCTGTGGTGTTGTCATGCCAGGTCGTTCCACCCAGGATCAGAATTCAAGGTGGGCTTAAATTGAATCATAAAAATGCCCTCTACACTCAAAATGCCCTCTTAATTAATTAATCAGTTTTTTATTTGTAACAAAGGGATAAGACACAGTTATTTTAAATGGTTTGAAAAAAAAAATATGCCCCCATTAAGGTAAAAAATGCTCCTGAAAAAATTAATTCAGGGGGAAAATATTACCCCTTAATATCAAAGTTAATTTCTGAAACTGGTCCCGCCCATTGGTCCAAAATCTTGCTCCTAATTACAGTACATCAAACATCTTACTGGCTGTGATTGTATCACATCATGCAGCAGTTATCTGTTCAATGGACAGACACATTTCTTTGGGGTCAGAGAGAGGGCAGAAAATGGTCATGAAGTAAAAAAAAATTACGTTTCTGGCACATGAAACTTTAGGCACAAAAAATATAATAAAATAAAAATGTATGATTTAAATGTACGACCCTTTTAAAATCAGTAGTCTGTGCACTGGGTACGATGCCACATTACTACAGAGATATAAAAGAGAGAATGAACAAGCAAAGAAAGAGAAGTGCTGGATGAGATGATACCAGTACTCACTGTTGGAGGAGCCAGACATGCGGCGCTGGGTGGGGGCTGGTGTGGTGTTGGTGCTTGTGTTTGTGGGAGGGGGTGGAGGTGGAGGAGCCGGCACCTCTGAGGGGAGAGGTGGAGGTGGGGGTGGAGTTGGGATTGAGCTGCTGGCAGGTAGAGGAGGAGGAGGAGGAGGAGGAAGGGGTAGATCGTCGGCATTTCCTGTGCCGTTCTGAGGAGCAGGGGCTGTGTCTGCTGGTTCATCCAACAGCGCAGAACCCTGCAGAAAGAATATTAAAGCTACAAGTTATATTAAAGGTCCCATGAATTCAACAGTGGCAGTTACGTATTTTGGTTGAGTGAATATTAATGAGAGTGAAGTGGCACGGGTTATTTATTATAATGTTTTGTTTTGTTGTTTTTGATCAACTACTTACTTTAAAGAACAGAAAGGATATTTAAAGAGACATTCTCAATCGTTGTTGGACATTACATGGAATGAGTTAAACCAAACTCAGCACGCAGTGAAAGGATCTCAAATAACTTTGCAAATTTAAAGATCGATCTTGGGATTTTAAAAATTGATTTCGAGATTGTTCAAAGAAAATCAATATTTTTACCTAGCCCTAATCCCTGTTATTTTTATTTTATTTTGTTTTATAAGTTAGCGAAATCCAATTCTTTTCACGTACCCCCTGGAACCTGCTTAGATACCCCCGGTTGGAAATGGGGGGGAGGGGGGTTCTGAAATAGTTTTGCGTGCCCTCACAATACATTTACCATGGTTTTCCTAAAGTAGCCATATTTTAACAATGATATTCATAGTGAAACCATAGTGATAATAAATTAAAATATAACTGTGGTAATAAAAACAATAGTTTTGTGGTTATTATGGTTTTACTATAAAAATACCATTGTTTAACTATGGCTTTACTATAATAATATTGTAGACTGCAGTAACCATAATTTTTGGTGGAAATCATTTTTCTATAGTAAAATTGTAGTAACCATGACTGTTGTAGGCTAACCATGTTTTGCTTTTGCTTTTTGGTGGAAACCATGGTTTTACTAAAGTAATATTGTAGTAACTATGAAAAGTAAGTTAAGTAATCATGTTTTTTTGGTGGGAACCATGGTTTTACAAACTGTTGTCCAATCAAATCCTCTTTAGAATGAGAATTAAATCACAATTAATCGAATATATCAATATTTTCCAAGGTCCCCAAATAACAATAATTCAATATATAATGATTCAATTATTTAAAATAAATAATTATATTTGAATAATTATTAGGGCTGTCAATCACTTAAAAAATTAATTACGACATTCCAATTAATTAATCGGATTAATCACAATTAATCGCATATGTCATTATTTGCTGAGAAAAGCCCCCAAATAAAGATAATTCATATAAATAATGCAGAATTCAAATATTTATAAATATAATATGTAGGGCTTATAATAAATGTATAATACGGATTGAAATTCAGTTTAAAATAAATTGCATTATTGTGGCAGATGAATAGAGCATTGATTAGACAATACAAAAAGTGGCTTAAGAACTCAATATATTGTTTGTTTTATTCTCATATCATTGAACAAGCCTACAGTTGGAAGATCTCTCCTCCCACTTACGGCTCATATTGTAGGAAAATCCGTAATGTTATTATGGAATTTACATACACGTCAGGGGGCAGGATTAATTGTGTTAATTTTTTTTTTACGTGTTATTTGTTATATAATTAATTGCACTAAATTAACACGTTAAATCGACAGCCCTTGTAATTATACAAAAAATATAATATAATAATTCTGATAATTAAAATACATTACGTTATTGTGGTAGAGTAGTAAAGCATTGATTAGACAGTAAAAAAGTGGGTTTAGAAGGCAGTTTATTGTTTATTTCCATATCATTCAAAATAAGCCTATTATTGGCCTACAGTCCATAGAAATCTATTTTGCAATAGAATTCATCTGTCAGTCCAAGGTAGACTTATTATAATGGCTTTTCTAAGGACACGTCTATGTACACATGCATAAGACAGATGCTTTTGGAGTGTCTCACTTTGGTTGTGTCGCATCATAAACAGCATCAAGTTATTTGTAGTCTGAAACATAGAAAAACACGCATCAAGACCACTCTTACTTCCTGAACAAGTGCAAACCTGTATACAGGTTGCTTTCTCACTCATGCGAACTGTGCCAGAGTTTCACTTCAACCAATCTCAGACCACCTCCTACAGGTAGTCTCAGGTTCGGTACCATGGTCAGCATTCATATTACCAATTTTTCATGCAAACCATGCTCTGTTTCATCTGTTCAGATGGCATCTACGTTCCATCACAATTAAAGTGCAAATGCAATTTCAAAAAAGTAATGACATTTTAAAACATTAATTCAAATTTGGACATTCAAATTATCATAGAAGAAAAATACACCATCTTCCTCCACCCAACATTATTGCATTACAGCAGGTGATGAA
>NW_026249710.1:5000-8912 GCF_019703515.2 Myxocyprinus asiaticus
CCATATTTTAAGCACTGATTGTCACCTCCAGATTTGTCAAATGAGACCAGAGACTAGACAAACAGCAAACCTTGACAGTCTTTAAAGAACATAACAAGGGTCAAAATATTTCGTTCATCGATAAAAGAGGGCACACACGCAATGTTTTGATAGCACTCTGAGAACCCCAATTATGGAGATGATAATTATAAGGCTCCACACAATCCAACAGAAAATTATGCTGCAAACACTGAGTGATTCAGTGTGTTGTGTGAGAAAATCTCATTAGAATGCAAAATTACAAACAGAAATGAAGTCGCTGCACAAACTCCCCCATACATGAACTTTCACTAAAGTTTTGACAATCATAGATACTATTTCACATGAGAAAAAAAGGCTAAGGCAAAATCTTTGCTCGCCACATCTAAAAAGTGATGGAATTTACAGATAAAACAGAGCTAAGATTAGACTGGATGAACTTCAATATAAAACACAAGAAATTTGAGCAAGAAATTAGACAGTGAAATGGGCAAAAATATGACATGATTATTTAATGTTTTTAATTGACTATGAAACAGCCATTTTTGAAAATTCCTTGGAGCAGTCAAAGAAGGTCACCTGGTCCAATGAGTACTGTTTTCTTTTTCATCACGTGGACGGCCGTGTACTTGTGCACCATTTACCTGGGGAAGTGATGGCACCAAGATGCACTGTGGGAAGACGACAAGCCGGTGGAGGGAGTGTGATGCTCAGGGCAATGTTCTGATGGGAAACCCTGGGTCCAGCCATTCATGTGGATGTCAATTTGACATGTGCCACCTACCTAAACACCGTTGCAGACCAGGTACACCCCTTCATGACAATGGTATTCCCTGATGGCAGTGGCCTCTTTCAGCAGGATAATGCGCCCCACGACACTACACACATTGTTCGGGAATGGTTTGAGGAACATGATGAAGAGTTCAAGGTGTTGCCCTGGCCTCAAATTCCCCAGATCTCAATCCGATTGAGCATCAGTGGGATGTGCGAGTCCAACCAGTCCGATCCACAGCGGCTCCACCTCGCAACTTACAGGACTTGAAGGATCTGCTGCTAATGTCTTGGTGCCAAATACCACAGGACACCTTCAGGAGTCTTGCAGATTCCATGCCTCGGCGGGTCGGTGCTGTTTCAGTGGCATGCAGAGGACCATCAGCATATTAGGCATACAAGTGCTCATTATGTTTTGGCTCATCAGTGTATACATTATATACACTCACTTAGCACTTTATTAGGAACACTATGGTCCTAATAAAGTGCCCAACGTGGTCTTCTCTTGTTGCCCATCCGCCTCAAGGTATGACATGTTTCTCCACTACCTCTTTGAACTGTTGCCCTCTGGCCAGCGCTACAGAGCACTGATCACCAGAACTATCAGGCACAAGAAACATTTTTTTCTTCAGGCCATCCATCTCATGAACACTTAAAACTGCCCCACTAAGCAATAATTATGTGCAATACACAGCTTAGTTTATTTATATTTATCCAACATATCCTACCTCTTCTGCCATTACATTCTCTTGCACTATCTGTTTATAACAGATTTGAATTTGTACATACTTATATACAGTATGTATATATATATATATATATATATATATATATATATATATATATATATATATATATATATGTTTTGTCTTATTGTGTATTTCTATATATACTTATATTTTCTATTCGCTTTTTATTTTTATTCTAAATTTTTATTATCTCTGTCTTGTTGTTGTATTGTCTGTGCACTGGAAGCTTCTGTCACCAAGACACATTCCTTGTATGTGTAAGCATACTTGGTAATAAAGCTCATTCTGATTCTGATTTTGAAGTTGTGCATTCTGAGATACTATTCAACTCACTATAATTGTACAGAGTGGCTATCTGAGTTACCGTTTCCTTTCTGTCAGCTCGAACCAGTCTGGCCATTCAGCGTTGAGCTCTCTTATCAACAAGGCATTTCCATCTGCAGAACTGCCGCTCACTGGATGTTTTTTTTTATTTTTTTTTTTTTATTTTGAGACCATTCTAGAGACTGTTGTGTGTGAAAATCCCAGGAGATCAGCAGTTACAGAAATACTCAATCCAGCCTATCTGGAACCAACAATCATGCCACAGTCAAATCATTGAGATCAAATTTTTTCCCCATTCTGATGTTTGATGTCAACACTAATTGAAGCTCCTGAACCTGCATCTGCATGATTTTATGCATTGCACTTCTGCCACACAATTGGCTGATTAAATAATTGCATAAATAAGTAGGTGTACAGGTGTTTCTAATAAAGTGCTCATTGAGAATATATACAGTGTGTAAACAGGTGCATCTCAATAAATTAGAATGTCGTGGAAAAGTTCATTTATTTCAGCAATTCAACTCAAATTGTGAAACTCGTGTATTAAATAAATTCAATGCACACAGACTGAAGTAGTTTAAGTCTTTGGTTCTTTGAATTGTGATGATTTTGGCTCACATTTAACAAAAACCCACCAATTCACTATCTCAAAAAATTAGAATACATCATAAGACCAATAAAAAAAACATTTTTAGTGAATTGTTGGCCTTCTGGAAAGTATGTTCTTTTACTGTATATGTACTCAATACTTGGTAGGGGCTCCTTTTGCTTTAATTACTGCCTCAATTCGGCGTGGCATGGAGGTGATCAGTTTGTGGCACTGCTGAGGTGGTATGGAAGCCCAGGTTTCTTTGACAGTGGCCTTCAGCTCATCTGCATTTTTTGGTCTCTTGTTTCTCATTTTCCTCTTGACAATACCTCATAGATTCTCTATGGGGTTCAGGTCTGGTGAGTTTGCTGGCCAGTCAAGCACACCAACACCATGGTCATTTAACCAACTTTTGGTGCTTTTGGCAGTGTGGGCAGGTGCCAAATCCTGCTGGAAAATGAAATCAGTATCTTTAAAAAGCTGGTCAGCAGAAGGAAGCATGAAGTGCTCCAAAATTTCTTGGTAAACGGGTGCAGTGACTTTGGTTTTCAAAAAACACAATGGACCAACACCAGCAGATGACATTGCACCCCAGATAATCACAGACTGTGGAAACTTAACACTGGACTTCAAGCAGCTTGGGCTATGAGCTTCTCCACCCTTCCTCCAGACTCTAGGACCTTGGTTTCCAAATGAAATACAAAACTTGCTCTCATCTGAAAAGAGGACTTTGGAACACTGGGCAACAGTCCAGTTCTTCTTCTCCTTAGCCCAGGTAAGACACCTCTGACATTGTCTGTGGTTCAGGAGTGGCTTAACAAGAGGAACACGACAACTGTAGCCAAATTCCTTGACATGTCTGTGTGTGGTGGCTCTTGATGCCTTGACCCCAGCCTTAGTCCATTCCTTGTGAAGTTCACCCAAATTCTTGAATCGATTTTGCTTGACAATCATAAGGCTGCGGTTCTCTCGGTTGGTTGTGCATCTTTTTCTTCCACACTTTTTCCTTCCACTCAACTTTCTGTTAACATGCTTGGATACAGCACTCTGTGAACAGCCAGCTTCTTTGGCAATGAATGTTTGTGGCTTACCCTCCTTGTGAAGGGTGTCAATGATTGTCTTCTGGACAACTGTCAGATCAGCAGTCTTCCCCATGATTGTGTAGCCTAGAGAACCAAACTGAGAGACCATTTTGAAGGCTCAGGAAACCTTTGCAGGTGTTTTGAGTTGATTAGCTGATTGGCATGTCACCATATTCTAATTTTTTGAGATAGTGAATTGGTGGGTTTTTGTTAAATGTGAGCCAAAATCATCACAATTAAAAGAACCAAAGACTTAAACTACTTCAGTCTGTGTGCACTGAATTTATTTAATACACGAGTTTCACAATTTGAGTTGAATTACTGAAATAAATGAACTTTTCCACGACATTCTAATTTATTGAGATGCACCTGTATATAT
>NW_026249711.1:0-8749 GCF_019703515.2 Myxocyprinus asiaticus
GAATAGTAGTTTCCACTTTTCTCTCTGTCAGGGAGTTTAATAAACCCGAGGTGTTTGTGAAAACTCAGTGTGTGATCGCTGTCGCCACATGCAGTTTATAAAGGCACAGGTACAGTAGGAGAGGTGGTCAGCCTGTAGCTACAATGTTTATTTATTCCACCTAAAACTGCACAAGATTATCCAGATCACAGGCCCCTGGGAGGAATAGAGTGAGTGATTGAAAGGTAGATCTGTCTGGGAAATGAAGGATACACTCATTTGTCACTCCCTCTCTTTTCCTTGGTGTGTTTTGTAATTTGGGTATCTTAGTGATGTGCAGCATGGGTGAATAGAGATCGTCCTGGTTACTTTTGTAACCTCCGTTCCCTGATGGAGGGAACGAGACGTTGTGTCGACGTAGTGACACTAGGGGTCACTCTTAGGAGCAACAAACACCTCTGCTTTTTTTAAAAAAGGCCAATGAGAACTGGCGAGTGGAATTTGCATGCCACTCCCCCGGACATACGGGTATAAAAGGAGCTGGTATGCAACCACTCATTCAGGTTTTGTGCTGAGGAGCCGAGACCATGTCCCGGCGATTTCAGTGGGTAGTTCAGCGTTGTGGCAAGAAGGACACAACGTCTCGTTCCCTCCATCAGGGAATGGAGGTTACGAAAGTAACCAGGACGTTCCCTATCTGTCACTCACTCGACATTGTGTCGATATAGTGACACTAGGGGTCCCTATACAAAACGCTACAACTAGTGGAATACGTCACATGGTCTTACCGAGTCTTGTCGGAAGTATGTCATGTGGAGAGGTCCCATGGTAGGTCCTACCCGAAGGGGGAGGAGTTTCTACAGAGCATGGTGACCTCTGCCCAAGGAAGATGCAGTTTGCTATCAGGGAAACGATTTTTGTGGAAGATATCACATGGGGTCGCCTTCGGGGGAACCAGCACATGTGGAACACCTACCTCAGTACAGGGGCTCATTAGCGCACATACTGGGCCGGTCAGCGAGTTTCTCCGCAAACTCAGCTGCCAGAGGGCTAAGGAGGAAAGTTATCCAGGGATCACAGTCTGAGAACACGACTGGGAGTCAAGAGCACACGTCTTCACCTCAAGGGAGGGGAAAGGCGCTATGCGCAAGCAGTACAACCGGCCAGTTGTCCCGGAACTTACCTGCTCGTGCCTGCCAATACACGGGACAAGACCGGCTCAACCCGGAGATTGTAGAACCTCGCAAAGGTGTTGGGTGTTGCCCAGCCCGCTGCTCTGCAGATGTCTGCCAAAGAGGTGCCACTGGCCAGGGCCCAGGAGTCCGCCACACTCCTGGTGGAGTGGGCTCATAACCCCGCTTGTCCTGAGCCTGATATGCCATCGTGATGGCGTCAATGACCCAGTGGGCGATCCTCTGTTTGGAGACAGTGCTTCCTTTCCACTGTCCACCAAAGCAAACAAAGAGCTGCTCGGAGCTTCTAAAGTTCTGTGTGTGATCCAAATATATGTGTAAAGCTCACACCGGACACAGCAACGCCAAGGCTGGGTCTACCTCCTCCTGTGGCAGCGCTTGCAGGTTCACCACCTGATCCCTAAAAGGAGTCGTGGGAACCTTGGGCACATAGCCCGGTCGGGTCTCAGGATTACATGAGAGTAACCCAGACCGAACTCCAGGCACGATTCGCTGACAGAGAACGCCTGCAGGTCCCCTACCCTTTTGATGGAAATGAGTGCAGTCAGGAGGGCAGTCTTCAAAGAGAGTGCCTTAAGCTCAGCTGACTCCAAGGGTTCAAAGGGATTTCCATGTAGACCCCGAAGGACTATGGAGAGGTCCCATGAGGGGACAAGGCGCGGTCTGGAGGGATTCAACCTCCTAGCGCCTCTCAGGAACCTGATGATCAAGTCATGCTTCCCCAAATACTTACCATCTACTGCATCGTGATGTGCCGAAATAGCGGTTACATACACCTTCAGGGTGGAGGGGGACAGCCGCCCCCCCTGTTGTGAGGAGCGTGAGATCCGAGAACCACGTCTGGGTGGGCCAGTAGGGTGCTACTAGGATGATCTGCTCCTCGTCCTCCCTGACCTTGCACAGGATCTGTGGCTCACTGGGGGAAATGCGTATTTGCATAGTCTAGGGGGCCAGTTGTGTGCAATACACAGCTGCATCCCCAGGTTAACAAAACCGCAGCAATCACGGCCTGTCCGAGGCCTAAGACCAAAAAGGAGGTGAGACAGTTTCTGGGGCTGGCTGACTACTACCGGCGAACTGAATCGTGTAGCTGAGTTGGATGGTCTGGGTCAGCCACCGCAACGTGTTGGAAAGCACGAGCCACGCTTCCAAACTCCGGGTGAGGGGACCAAGGGAATGATCATGTCGGACGTACCGGCGGGTGGGGCCTCGCGGCGGGGCAGAGCTCGAGGTGCCATGTCAAGGGGATTCGAGCCCCGTGGCTGTGCTGAGTCCAGGGACATCGAAGCACTTACCTGACTTCTGCCGCCCCCCCATAAGATTGACCGAGGAGGGGGGAGGAGGAGTCTCTTCCCCGTAGTCCACCGGACCCAATCCCATGTGGGCATGTTTGTACCACAGCTGGGAGCACAGGGGCAGGGGGACCGCCGCTGGAGTGCCATTCCTGCAAAGATGGGACGGTGGACGGTGGTCGTGATGACGGCTGTGCGCACTGAACATGTGACCCAGGGAACAAGAAAACCACTCTTTTGTTGAATTTTTGGGTACCGCAGCCTCTTGGACATGCGGCGAAGTTAAATGAAAACGAAACAAAAGATTCTCCTCCCGGCCCTCCACCGGGGGATGGAGATGTCTGCTCACCAGCTCTGGAGAAGCGGGTCTCCTTGCCCCTGGGTCACCCGTCTCAGGGGCACTTCGAAGCCTTCCTCAGGTTCTTGGCGGCCGGCCGCGAGACGGGTGGCGTCTGCTTCCTGAGCTGGGCTCCACACCGGGGCCGGGCCACAGGGGTGGGCTGTGGCGGAGCCGGTGTTGTAGTTGCAGGAGGACGCCCTTGGTGACGAGCAGATGGGGTGCAGGGTCTTGAGCCGCGCCGGGGCAGGATGTGTTGTATGGCCTCCATCTGCTGCTTCACCACCGAGAACTTCTGGGCAAAGTCCTCGACGGTGTCACCGAATAGGCCAACCTGGGAGATGGGGGCGTCTAGGAACCGTGCCTTGTCAGCCTCGCACATCTCAAGCAAGTTGAGCCAAAGGTGGTGCTCCTGGATCACCAGGGTGGACATCGCCTGCCCGAGAGACTGCGGCGTGACCTTTGTCGCCCGGAGAGCGAGGTCGGTTGCCGAGCGCAGTTCCTGCATCAATCCCGGGTCAGAACTACCCTCGTGCAGTTCTTTTAGCGCCTTGGCTTGGTGTACTTGCAGGAGAGCCATGGCATGCAGGGCGGAGGCAGCTTGTCCAGCGGCACTGTAGGCTCTAGCCGTCAGGGACGACGTAAACCTACAGGCCCTGGACGGGAGTTTCGGGCACCCACGCCAGGTGGCGGCACTCTGCAGACAAAATTGCACCGCGAGCGCCTTATCCACCTGGGGGATCACCGAATACCCCCTGGCCACTCGAGGGTAACGAGAGCAGGGGAGCTGAAAGACCGGAACCAGGCAGTAAAAGGTGCCTCCCACGAGGCGCATTCTCTGCACTCCATGGGTGCAGAGGGGGGGAAGCCACTGAAATGCACCGTAGAATCCAGCAGATGAGGTGAATGAACTTCGCAGATGAATTCAGCTTCAGTGAATAGAACCGCTCGGCTCCGATGAGAAAATCTGAATGTGTGGTTGCATACCAGCTCCTTTTATACCCGTATGTCCGGGGGAGTGGCATGCAAATTCCACTTGCCAATTCTCATTGGCCTTTTTTAAAAAAAGCAGAGGTGTTTGGGGCTCCCAAGAGTGACCCCTAGTGTCACTACATCGACACAACATCGAGTGAGTGACAGATAGGGAACTCAGCTTCTCTTGCACTGAGCTGTATTGTAGTGTGTTGTGTGTGGGTTGTAATGTATTAAATATGTATGACAGCTTTAATTTATATTGTATGTCACTACCAAATATCTCACAGATACTAATCATCTGTATAGGTCTTATTCTGTGGTACCACAACAAACAGAATGCTTCACAATGGAAGTTCTTCTTGTTTGTTTAAGTGTCTGTTGGTACTGGAACAAACATGTTCTAGATGCCTCCATGTCTACTGTCACCCATCCAGAAATTAAACTCCACAAAGTGTCTCGGAATTTTGCCACATTTTCCTGACGCGTTCACAATACACATGAACATTTGTTTGTACAGACTTGGAAGACTGATGCCATATAAGGAGAAGGTCTAATATGCTGTTTTAGTTATGAATATTTAGTTAAAGGTGCTCTCATTAAAATGTGTTTATATTGCACTGATACCTTGTGCAAAAACAGTTCTCAGTTAACGATGTCACTATAAAATGTGCCATTCCCAGTCAGCCATGATTAGTTTATTCTGCAAGTGAAAGCATGGGTTTCTGGGCCTTAGACGAAATCATGAAAATGGGCCCCACTGGTGTGAATATTGTCAACTTTAAAACATCTATAGAACCACTGTAAATGTGATGATTGTTTTTTGAATGCACTAAAAAATAAATGAGCATTGTTCAGAAAGCTAACTTGTTCTTTAAAAGGGGTATAGCTTGGGCTACCCAGTATGGAGCTACAGTTGAAGTCAGAAGTTTACATACACTTAGGTCGAAGTCATTAAAACAAATTTTTTAACCACTCCACAGATTTAATATTAGCAAACTATAGTTTTAGCAAGCCGTTTAGGACATCTACTTTGTGAATGACATGAGTAATTTTTCCAACAATTGTTTACAGACAGATTGTTTCACTTTTAATTGACTATATATCACAATTCCAGTGGGTCAGAAGTTTACATAAACTAAGTTAACTGTGCCTTTAAGCAGCTTGGAAAATTCCAGAAAATGGTGTCAAGCATTTAGACAATTAGCCAATTAGCCTCTGATAGGAGGTGTACTGAATTGGAGGTGTACCTGTGGATATATTTTAAGGCCTACATTCAAACTCAGCACCTCTTTTCTTGACATCATGGGAAAATCAAAAGAAATCAGGCAAGAAAAAAAATCTGTGGACCTCCACAAGTCTGATTCATCATTGAAAGCAATTTCCAAATGCCTGAAGGTACCACTTCATCTGTACAAACAAAAGTACACAAGTATAAACACCATGGGAACACACAGCCATCATACCGCTCAGGAAGGAGATGCATTCTGTCTCCTAGAGATGAACGTAGTTTGGTGCGAAAAGTGCAAATCAATATCAGAACAACAACAAAGGACCTTGTGAAGATGCTGGAGGAAACAGGTAGACAAGTATCTATATCCACAATAAAACGAGTCCTATATTGACATAACCTGAATGGCTGCTAAGCAAGGAAGAATCCACAGCTCGAAAACCGCTATAAAAAAGCCAGACTACAGTTTGCAAGCGCACATGGGGACAAAGATCTTACTTTTTGGAGAAATGTCCTCTGGTCTGATGAAACAAAAATTTTACTGTTTGGCCATAATGACCATCATTATGTTTGGAGGAAAAAGGGTGAGGATTTCAAGCCAAAGAACACCATCCCAAACGTGAATCATGGGGGTGGCAGCTTCGTGTTGTGGGGGTGCTTTGCTGCAGGAGGGACTGATGCACTTCACAAAATAGATGGCATCATGAGGAAGGGAAATTATGTGGATATATTGAAGCAACATCTCAAGACGTCAGCCAGGAAGTTAAAGCTCGGTCACAAATGGGTCTTCCAGATGAACCCCAAGCACACCTCCAAAACTGTGGCAAAATTGCTTAAAGACAACAAAGTCAAGGTATTGGAGTGGCCATCACAAAGCCCTGACCTAAATCTGATTAGAAAATCTGTGGGCAGAACTGAAAAAGTGTGTGCGAGCAAGGAGGCCTACAAACCTGACTCGGTTACACCAGTTCTGTCTGGAGGAATGGGCCAAAATTCCAGCAACTTAATGTGAGAAGCTTGTAGAAGGCTACCCAAAACATTTGACCTAAGTTAAACAATTTAAAGGCAATGCTCCCAAATACTAACAAAGTGTATGTAAACTTCTGACCCACTGGGAATGTGATGAAAGAAATAAAAGCTGAAATAAATCATTCTCTCTACTATTATTCTGACATTTCACATTCTTAAAATAAAGTAGTGATCCTAACTGACATAAGACAGGGAATGTTTCTATGATTAAATGACAGAAATTGTGAAAAACTGAGTTTAAATGTATTTGGCTAAGGTGTATGTAAACTTCTGACTTCAACTGTACTACCAAAAATATTTTAATTTGTGATTTGCTGAGTTGATAAACAGTACATTTAAAAAACATTAAGATGAAAAACAATGACAAGGGAGAATATTTTATAAATCTTTATATTAATACCAATACAGCCGCAATCCATGGAGAAAGACTGTATTTTTCTGTTAACCATTTTTTAAAGCTCAACAAACGTGCTTTACTACCAGTTTATCTGTAGATAATATATGACTAATAATGTGCTGGAATAAGAATAAAACAAATTTGGTCTTCACGGGCCACTGTCTTAGTACATTAAGCAAACATGCCTTAAAATGAGAGAAAAATACTTAACACGTTAATAGTGCACAGTGTTTGTGAAAACACTTGTGTAAATAGTGTTCTCGTATTATGGTGTCGTTGGTTTGGCAGTAGCCTAAATTGTGTTTATCACATGGTAAATGTAAGACAGTTTTCCTTCTCTCTGGTTGCTCTAATGCATTAAGCATTGTTCAAGTTGAACGTTTTAACTAAGGCAGTGTCTATTTGCACTAAGCGATAGATACAAAGTATAATAAGTGTAAATAGTACTAGATGCTATTTATACCCTGGTGCAAATAGTGGCAGATACTATTTCCACTCCTAATTAAATATTTACATCCAGTATATGGGCATCACTGCAGCATGTTTACAGAATTGTGTTTATTTGGTGTCCCACAGACACCCTACACCAACCCCTGAACCTTACCTTACAAAAATTAACCACGATTTTACAGTAAAAAAACAAAAAAAACAACAAAAAAACCAAACATTTACAATAGTAACCATGTTACGACCCCATCTAGACTGAGACCGCAACATAAAACTAGAACACAAAGTAAATGTCTTTTTGTGATTTTTATTTAAAAACACCACAGTGGAAGCGTGAATTTCAGGGGTGAGCATAAGCCAAAATAACAAACCAAATGCCCACACTAACTCCTGACAAATAACTAAATAACCTAAACAAAGAAAAGAGAAATAAAATACTCCCTGACTAACACCAAACAAGAGAAAGGATGTATACAAAAGAAAATGGCACCCATCCCTTACAGCTTCCCACAGGTGAATTAGATATTTACACAAATATATACAAAAAGGAATTTGGTTGATCAACTATCAACATAAAACAACAATATTATTTTTTGCACTCACACAATCAAGCAAGCAAACAACAGCACACGTCAACAAACACTCTTAGCACAAGGTTTCAATACAACAATAACAGTAAATTGTGAGTTCAACAGAGCTCCCCCGGTAGGTGTGGTGGTCACTTTTATACTCCAATCTCTTGGGCAACACCAATCACAGGTGGAGATCAATCTTGGCTGGTCCAATTCTGTGGAGAGAGAGAGAGAGTTCTGTGCAACAAACTGTTAAATTAGAAATGCACACCAACACTAATATTTATCTTATTTTACAGTGGATAAACTTATTTAAATTATTATCTATAAAGAATAATCATTGCTGTAAATTAATCTGCATCACATATCCTTAATCTGTAGTCAGAAAAAAACCTTTTTTTTTTTTTTTTTTCACATTTACATGATATGTATACAGAATATTTGTTGTATTGTAATCTATGCATGTCGTTTGACATATTCCTTAACTAGCCTAATTTATATTCTTCTGCCAAATATTTTTTTAATGATTTCTTGCAGAAGGGTTTTTTTTTTATTATTTTTATTTTTTTGCCTTAGGATAAACAGCAATATTTGATTCTTAGATCCTATGAAATTGTTAAACATTAGCTTTTTGGAACATTCAGGGTATGTACTCGAAGACACTTGGTCTAAAAAGTACAAACATAGAATTAATTTAAACAGCAATTCACATGTAGACATACTGATTCTAATTGAAACATGGTGTTAAATGGATGATGTCCCGCAGGTTACTGTGAACACATTGTACCCGCCTGAAAACTCAATACATCATGGCAGAAGCTCTGGACAAAAAAACAAAAACAAAAAAAAAAAACATATGGTTGAAATTAGACAGAATCTTTGGAATCCTGTATAAAGATCTGTATATTTGTGGAATTTACATACCACCATACGATTCTCCATATTAAAATGACAAAATTTTCTATTCTGTTGAAAGAGAAATTAGTCAGTATCAAATTCAGGGAAAAATTTTACTATGTGGAGATTTCAATGCTCGAACTGGCTCAGAGATATACTACATTAATAACTCAGGAGATAAGCATCTGTTCACACAAACACCTCAAGTTCTCTTCAAAGCTCTTGCTACAAGAAGTAATCAAGATTCAGTACTTAACAGAAATGGAAAGGATGTACTGCAACTCTGTCAAACCCTAGGTCTGTATATTCTCAATGGCAGAATCAAAGGAGATTCTTGTGGATGCTTTACTTACAGTTCAGATCTGGGGAACAGTGTAGTAGATTATACCATAACAAGCCCCTC
>NW_026249712.1:0-8733 GCF_019703515.2 Myxocyprinus asiaticus
ACAGATGCATCTCAATAAATTAGAATGTCGTGGAAAAGTTCATTTATTTCAGTAATTCAACTCAAATTGTGAAACTCGTGTATTAAATAAATTCAATGCACACAGACTGAAGTAGTTTAAGTCTTTGTTTCTTTTAATTGTGATGATTTTAGCTCACATTTAACAAAAACCCACCAAATCACTATCTCAACAAATTAGAATACATCATAAGACCAATAAAAAAAAACATTTATTAGTGAATTGTTGGCCTTCTGGAAAGTATGTTCATTTACTGTATATGTACTCAATACTTGGTAGGGGCTCCTTTTGCTTTAATTACTGCCTCAATTCGGCGTGGCATGGAGGTGATCAGTTTGTGGCACTGCTGAGGTGGTATGGAAGCCCAGGTTTCTTTGACAGTGGCCTTCAGCTCATCTGCATTTTTTGGTCTCTTGTTTCTCATTTTCCTCTTGACAATACCCCATAGATTCTCTATGGGGTTCAGGTCTGGTGAGTTTGCTGGCCAGTCAAGCACACCAACACCATGGTCATTTAACCAACTTTTGGTGCTTTTGGCAGTGTGGGCAGGTGCCAAATCCTGCTGGAAAATGAAATCAGCATCTTTAAAAAGCTGGTCAGCAGAAGGAAGCATGAAGTGCTCCAAAATTTCTTGGTAAACGGGTGCAGTGACTTTGGTTTTCAAAAACACAATGGACCAACACCAGCAGATGACATTGCACCCCAAATCATCACAGACTGTGGAAACTTAACACTGGACTTCAAGCAACTTGGGCTATGAGCTTCTCCACCCTTCCTCCAGACTCTAGGACCTTGGTTTCCAAATGAAATACAAAACTTGCTCTCATCTGAAAAGAGGACTTTGGACCACTGGGCAACAGTCCAGTTCTTCTTCTCCTTAGCCCAGGTAAGACGCCTCTGACGTTGTCTGTGGTTCAGAAGTGGCTTAACAAGAGGAATACGACAACTGTAGCCAAATTCCTTGACGTGTCTGTGTGTGGTGGCTCTTGATGCCTTGACCCCAGCCTCAGTCCATTCCTTGTGAAGTTCACCCAAATTCTTGAATCGATTTTGCTGGACAATCCTCATAAGGCTGCGGTTCTCTCGGTTGGTTGTGCATCTTTTTCTTCCACACTTTTTCCTTCCACTCAACTTTCTGTTAACATGCTTGGATACAGCACTCTGTGAACAGCCAGCTTCTTTGGCAATGAATGTTTGTGGCTTACCCTCCTTGTGAAGGGTGTCAATGATTGTCTTCTGGACAACTGTCAGATCAGCAGTCTTCCCCATGATTGTGTAGCCTAGTGAACCAAACTGAGAGACCATTTTGAAGGCTCAGGAAACCTTTGCAGGTGTTTTGAGTTGATTAGCTGATTGGCATGTCACCATATTCTAATTTTTTGAGATAGTGAATTGGTGGGTTTTTGTTAAATGTGAGTCAAAATCATCACAATTAAAAGAACCAAAGACTTAAACTACTTCAGTCTGTGTGCATTGAATTTATTTAATACACGAGTTTCACAATTTGAGTTGAATTACTGAAATAAATGAACTTTTCCACGACATTCTAATTTATTGAGATGCACCTGTATATATATATTCGCCTTTTCCAAATACACATGCATGTGGCCAACTGTAAATGAAATATAAACACCCAATCAGATAACAATCTGATGGATTAAGATACTGTACATGAAGTGACTAAGTGTAAACCAGCCATAACAGTCTGTTCGCTCATCTCAGTAACTCTGACAACTACCAGACAGAAGGTGCAAATACTGATCGAGTCATGAACATGCAATTGAAACATACAGCACACAGTGACTCCTTGACCAGCACATGAGATGACAACAGCCCCAGAGTATCAGCCATTAAAGCAGCGGTCACATGCTTTAAGAGGTTTACAGGGGAAACGCAAAAAGAAAGACTGAGAGAGGAAGATAAAGAGAGTTTTATCCTACTGCAACATTTCTTTTAAACACTGAAAAAAACTGAAATGTTAATTTAGAGATCGACTTTCCTACGAGTTTCTTTTCTGCCCCCCATTTAAATGTGCACACATATCAGAACTGATCGATGATAGTTCATGGCAGGATATGCACTCGCAGTAATGACCACCACACTGTCACATCATCTTCATGAAAAGTTGATTTTATGTGGTTTCACTTTGCCTCATTCTGTCTTTGAGATTCTTGAGCCATTTACACTACCATTAAAGTACTTTATGCAAATGTTAGCCAATCAACACAGAGCTCTTTACATATAAAACTAATAGTTGTCCCAAAAATGAAAATTCTGTCATTATTCACCATCACGTCAATCCAAACATAAAATGAGAAGTTTAGTGAAATGTTCACAGCTCTTTTTGCTATTTCTGCCTTTCTTCTCAACGTTGCTGTGACGAGGCAAAACTAGATCGATCAAATGTCACGGGCTTGCAATGTCGACAGCTTCGTTGATTACAAACAGGAGGGATTGTTTTATCATGTTGCTGGCTTGCAAAGACACAGTATAGCAATGCACCTCCTTTGCAAGCGTCCAATGAGCTGCGGTATGCTGCGCGAGTGCACGTGCAAGAGAGTCGCATTATTATTAGGATTCCTCTGGTAGGAGGAAACCTATTGTTTGTGTTAGTATTCTTCTTCTTCTTCTTATTATTATTCCTGTAGCTTTAATTGCCCAATAACTCAAGATCTCCTTGGTAAAAAGTTGTAAAATTTGGCACATTGATACTACAGGCCACGAGTAACTAGCACACCAAAAATGGCCCATGTGAGCCTATAGGTGGCGCTACAGGCCACACCCCAATTTGTCCATTTTCAAAGTGATGCCATTTCCACCCCATAAGTCCAACATTTCTTAAACCTGGTATATATGCCTCATTTCTCATGAGGAACAAAAAAGCCTCTAGAACCCATAAAGTTCGCCATGATGGAATTTCCTGTACCATACAAAATGGCTGAAAGGTGCGCATTTATGTAAATGTCCACATTGTCTCAATATCCATATGTCCAAAAAATCGAATGCCATTTTGACTAATGTTTTTTCCAACCTAACAGGCTTCAAGTTGACATCACTCTGAAGTACTGTGCAAAATTTCACCTTGATATGTCAAAAGATGACAGAATTACAGTTTACTATTATTTAATCGCTAACGCTAAAATAATGCTTTACAAATCTGCTAGTCATAAAACCGATACTTTGATTCAATCACCAGTTCATATGAAGACTCTTGG
Organism: Myxocyprinus asiaticus; assembly: GCF_019703515.2. Taxonomy (NCBI): domain Eukaryota; kingdom Metazoa; phylum Chordata; class Actinopteri; order Cypriniformes; family Catostomidae; genus Myxocyprinus; species Myxocyprinus asiaticus. The sequence continues at coordinate 3,234 of NW_026249712.1, forward strand.
GACGTTTAATAACAAATTAATGAAATGTTGTGTACACGTGTGAGGTACATGTCTCTACCATGTCAATTTTTACATAATTTGCAGTTTTGAGGAGGAATCCGCATTGCTGCTTGCAGCTTTAATTAGTATTATTATTTGAAACTTTTTATTTTTTGTTGCATTTTTGGATTTTAGAAATGTTTGAAGGATTTTTCACACGGAACCCCTGATCTCGCCAGACGGCTCCCCGTTTGGGAAACGATGGACTATGTGACTTCAACTTAAATGTTTTCTGCACACTAAGTGCACTATTTATCTTATAGAAAATAACCGTTAAGTGTTCCTGCAATTACAGCATTTTATTATCTGAAGAAATGTAGGCAGCAGACTTATGCCTAATCAGTTAATGACTTAACGGCGTTTTTGGATGAATGGAACTCTTAAAGAAACTGGTAGAGAATTTAATATTTATATATTTTTAAATATTGTACACTGTTTTCTCGAATCGCGATTCATTCGATTTTTATCATTTTTAAATCGATTATTGACCAACACTAACAATTCTCGATTCAAAGTCATACTTCAAGATCGATGATTCTACAGTAGATTGGCAGGATTAGTAATCGATGCATCAAGAAAACGAGTCAATCGTTACACCCCTAGGAGAAAGGATTTTTTAAATGGAAAAAGTTACACACTTCTGCTTTAAATCATAATATAGGTCATTTACAAATAGCAAGTCTTAAAGGTACAGTAGCAAAAAAATCCTGTTTCATTGTTAAGGCCAAAGTATACTTTAGTTGTCCGCATTGCTGATGCAAAGTGATGCAAATTTTGTCATCAGCACAGTCTGTGCGCGACCCAGATTTTCTCGGCACGTGGACGGTCCGCATCTGCTTATCGTCGGCACATGTGTCTGCTGTTGACTGTACTAAAATAGTATCACAAAGCAGTCATTGTGTGCATGCGTTGAACATATTCGCTCACGGTCAATAGAGTATACTTTGAAAGGCGATGCGACCATGTACGTGGTGATCCGGAACACGGAAAAACAAATATATAAGTCTATAAGGCTCAGAAAGAGGGTGGAAAATACAATACTTAAAAAAAATTTTTAAAAAAAGGAATGTTCTTTTATTTTTCTTAATCCGTCAATGTTTAAAGCTACTTTAAATACCTTGTTATGAACTTCTTATAATTTATCTCAAGAACTTTTTTTGTGTGTGTTATTCTTTTTCTCCCCAATTTCTCATGCCCAATTCCCAATGTGCTCTAAGTCCTCGTGGTGGCGTAGTGACTCACCTCAATCCGGGTGGTGGAGGACGAATCTCAGTTGCCTCCGCGTCTGAAACCGTCAATCCGCGCATCTTATCACATGGCTTGTTGAGCGCGTTACCGCGGAGACGTAGCATGTGTGGAGGCTTCACGTTATTCTCCGCGGCATCCATGCACAACTCACCACACGCCCCACCGAGAGCAAATCACATTATAGTGACCACGAGGAGGTTACCCCATGTGACTCTACCCTCCCTAGCAACCGGGCCAATTTGGTTGCTTAGGAGACCTGGCTGGAGTCACTCCGCACACCCTGGGATTCGAACTCGCGACTCCAGGTGTGATAGTCAGCGTCAGTACTCGCTGAGATACCCAGGCCCCTTGTGTGTTATTCTTAAGGATATTGTTGGGAATCTGTCCCCTGGAAAAAAACAACAATTACGACTGTTTTTGGCACTAGACAAATTGACTAACATTTCAGTGGACAAAAATAAAATGCTACAAAAGTGAAAAGAAAAATCTCTATTATTTAGTTCTTTAATAATGTTCTTTTCTCATCAAAAAAAAAAAACAACAAAAAAACACAACATAACATTGAGAAATGAGGCACAGGTCAACTGTAGGGTGTGATATCTGCTTTCTAATTGACACTACAAACCCTCATCCACAAGATCTTCAGCCTCTGGGACTACAAACATCCCAGAACAAGCCATCCAACAACACAAAATGTACTGCTATTAAAACCATCACTCAAGGCCTAGATAATCCTTTAAATTCAGAGCTTACCCTTGTGATTTTCCTCTTGCTGTTGAGTTCTTGAGTGGAGAAATTTCCTGATGTGTGCTGGAGATGATCAGACACACACAGTAAACCACACCCCCGATCAACACTCGTGAACACTGCAGCTTTCTGTCCTCTCAAGAGATGAGCACTTATTCTGTCTTAACCTGGTTAGAACATTACTATTGAAGGCCTGGGGCAAGTCATACCAACACACACACACACACACACACACACACACACACAAAAGAAGACTGTTTGCCATGTGACTGAACACAAATAAATTAAGTCTGTGTGCAGAACATATGTGCTGTGGTGATTCTTTAGGAAAGTAGTTGTTTAAAACACACAAAATCAACAGTAAACTGTTTATCAATAGTCAAATAGCTTTATTGTTATTGGCTGCCACTAGCATCATCAAACTGAATGAAATAAATATTGATTACTTCAAACAGCTTTTCCAAGTGCTTGTCAATCTCGTCAACGAAATTACTTGAATATTTTGAACATAAAAGACGCATCATGACGATGATCAAATGATATAAATTAAAACCTAGAGTTGAAGAAAATATGAGGGAAAAAATAATACTGCAAGATAATAACAATGCACTATATTTGACTTTTATTTTATTTTTTTAACCCTTGTGTTGTGTTTGTTTCGTGCTAACACATTTGGTCAAAAATGACCAGCCCACTCAGATTGTTTATAAATCTCTCATATTGCATATATTATCACAATATATTGCATTAGATCTTTTTATCAACTTATTTTTTAGTAATTATGACAGGTTTTGTACTTTTTATTGATAGAAGCATGAATTAAACTGAGCATATACTGGGCAAGTGGGGGCCAATCCCTGCAGAAAACAAAAATAATCTTAATAATTACATAATAAATAACACTTGCTTAATCTGAACAAATCAGGTGTTGTTTTAAAGCTTAGAATCTGGACTTTATAATGCATATAGATGATCCTACCAATTCTTAAATAATGCTTTTTAATTTGCTGACAAATAAAATAATTTCATCATTTGCAAATTTGTTATCACGACAATTTTAGAGTTGGTGAAACCATAAAAAACATGAGATAGTCATGTGTTGTATATCGCTGGAAAGGTCTCAATTATTACTAAAATAAATTCATGAAACCAAGAGAACTTTAATTAACTGGGTTGATTCAACTAAAAAAAGCTTTGCTGGGGGGCCTGGGTAGCTCAGCGACTATTGACGCTGACTATCACCCCTGGAGTCACGAGTTTGAATCCAGGGTGTGCTGAGTGACTCCAGCCAGGTCTCCTAAGCAACCAAATTGGCCTGGTTGCTAGGGAGGGTAGAGTCACATGGGGTAACCTCCTCGTGGTCGCCATAATGTGGTTCTCGCTCTCGGTGGGGTGCGTGGTGAGTTGCGCGTGGATGCCGCAGAGAATAGCGTGAAGCTTCCACGCACGCTACGTCTCCGAGGTAACGCGCTCAACAAACAAACAAGATGCGAGGCAACTGAGATTCATCCTACGCCACCCAGATTGAGTCACTACGCCACCACAAGGACTTAGAGCGCATTGAGAATTGGGCATTCAAATCAATTTGCATTGGTACAACATGAATATTATTGGTTTGGTTAACTGAAACTAATTGCATTGCATTCATGCAGTTTAGCCAGGTTGGAACTGCCCTAAATGTTAATGCAGGGCTCCAGACTAAACAAATGACTTAAGAGCCTTTGGCTCCTAAACTGAAACATTAAGGAGCCAAATGGCTGTTTTTAGTAGCCAAATCACAGATTTTCTCTAATTAGATTGCTGTTCAGAAACAAGATAGAAAGCCGAAGAAAAGACAGCTGATAACCCATTAATCGGAGGTTTAATAAACAGTATATATATACAGGTGCATCTCAATAAATTAGAATGTCGTGGAAAAGTTCATTTATTTCAGTAATTCAACTCAAATTGTGAAACTCGTGTATTAAATAAATTCAATGCACACAGACTGAAGTAGTTTAAGTCTTTGATTCTTTTAATTGTGATGATTTTGGCTCACATTTAACAAAAACCCACCAATTCACTATCTCAACAAATTAGAATACATCATAAGACCAATAAAAAAAACATTTTTAGTGAAATGTTGGCCTTCTGGAAAGTATGTTCATTTACTGTATATGTACTCAATACTTGGTAGGGGCTCCTTTTGCTTTAATTACTGCCTCAATTCGGCGTGGCATGGAGGTGATCAGTTTGTGGCACTGCTGAGGTGGTATGGAAGCCCAGGTTTCTTTGACAGTGGCCTTCAGCTCATCTGCATTTTTTGGTCTCTTGTTTCTCATTTTCCTCTTGACAATACCCCATAGATTCTCTATGGGGTTCGGGTCTGGTGAGTTTGCTGGCCAGTCAAGCACACCAACACCATGGTCATTTAACCAACTTTTGGTGCTTTTGGCAGTGTGGGCAGGTGCCAAATCCTGCTGGAAAATGAAATCAGCATCTTTAAAAAGCTGGTCAGCAGAAGGAAGCATGAAGTGCTCCAAAATTTCTTGGTAAACGGGTGCAGTGACTTTGGTTTTCAAAAAACACAATGGACCAACACCAGCAGATGACATTGCACCCCAAATCATCACAGACTGTGGAAACTTAACACTGGACTTCAAGCAACTTGGGCTATAAGCTTCTCCACCCTTCCTCCAGACTCTAGGACCTTGATTTCCAAATGAAATACAAAACTTGCTCTCATCTGAAAAGAGGACTTTGGACCACTGGGCAACAGTCCAGTTCTTCTTCTCCTTAGCCCAGGTAAGACGCCTCTGATGTTGTCTGTGGTTCAGGAGTGGCTTAACAAGAGGAATACGACAACTGTAGCCAAATTCCTTGACATGTCTGTGTGTGGTGGCTCTTGATGCCTTGACCCCAGCCTCAGTCCATTCCTTGTGAAATTCACCCAAATTCTTGAATCGATTTTGCTTGACAATCCTCATAAGGCTGTGGTTCTCTCGGTTGGTTGTGCATCTTTTTCTTCCACACTTTTTCCTTCCACTCAACTTTCTGTTAACATGCTTGGATACAGCACTCTGTGAACAGCCAGCTTCTTTGGCAATGAATGTTTGTGGCTTACCCTCCTTGTGAAGGGTGTCAATGATTGTCTTCTGGACAACTGTCAGATCAGCAGTCTTCCCCATGATTGTGTAGCCTAGTGAACCAAACTGAGAGACCATTTTGAAGGCTCAGGAAACCTTTGCAGGTGTTTTGAGTTGATTAGCTGATTGGCATGTCACCATATTCTAATTTTTTGAGATAGTGAATTGGTGGGTTTTTGTTAAATGTGAGTCAAAATCATCACAATTAAAAGAACCAAAGACTTAAACTACTTCAGTCTGTGTGCATTGAATTTATTTAATACACGAGTTTCACAATTTGAGTTGAATTACTGAAATAAATGAACTTTTCCATGACATTCTAATTTATTGAGATGCACCTG